>NW_008685359.1:89784-103706 GCF_000695815.1 Acanthisitta chloris
TCTCCCAGAAAAGCTGCCAGGCTGCCAGCCAAAGGGTTATGGAGCAGATATAACAAAGCTATCACCAGATCAAGGTGATTCTCACAGCACTGTTTTTTCCCATCATGTAATATCAGAAAAGACTGCCTTGCCTGAAAAGGCATAGATAGCACTAATACCCAGAATTGCATTAGTCAGCATTGACACAAAAATATAAATCAGAAGCAACATTAAATGTAGTGTGTCAGCTTTTATGCCAATCTCTGTTTAAGGAATCTGGAAGACTTCCAACACAGGACAGACTAATTCATGTCTGCTTTGCAGGAGGTTCTTGCATCTTCTGCTTCCAGTGCTAATCATGCAACAGGACAGGACATTGGACCAGTTACCTCTCCTGGCTGACCCCATCTGACTAGCTCTGTGTTCTCATTTTCCATAGAGAAGAAAAGCTGCAATGTATATTTTCTTGCACTGGGAAACTGGTAACAACAAATGAGGAAAAGGCTGAGGTACTCAATAACTCTTTTTCCTCAGCCTTCACTGGAAATCTCTGTTCTGACACCTCTCAAATGGGTGGACTGAAAGACGGAGACTGGGGGAACAAAGTCCCTCCCACTGTAGGAGAAGATCAGGTTCATGACCACGAGGAACCTGAATATAGCTAAGTCTATAAGACCTGACAAGACATATCCCAGAGCCCTGAGGAAAAGTCACAGCAGTCAGGTGAAGTCCCAAGTGACTGAAAAAGGGAAACCTTACACCCATTTTTAAAAAGTGTAGAAGGAGCCTGGGAACTACTGACCTGTCATCCTCAGCAATGTGCCTGGAATAATCAGGGAACAGATCCTCCTAGAAGCAGTACTCCTCATCCAGCCTAGTCCTGAACACCACCAGGGTCAGGGCACCCACCATGTCCCTGGGAAACCTGTTCCAGTGTCTCACCGCCCTCAGAGTAAAAAACTTTTTTCTCACATCCAACCTAGACTTTCCTTCATTCAGTTTGAACCCAAATGACATTTTGAGGAAAATTATTGCAATTAATAGATATTACAGGATCAAGACCTGATTATAAATAAAAAGGTCATTGCTAAAATGAGGATACTTTCCAACCAGTTTTAAAGTTCTACTGACAAAAAATAGGCCAGGCCACACTAAATGGTGTTTCAGGCAATTCTGAAATCAGTTTAGAGGAACTGATTTAAACTTGTAAGAGATGTATCACAAAAAAATTCAACCTCAGGGAACTCAAATCACATTTACGTGATTTTGCTCTTAGCATGAAACTTTGGTTTCAAAAAGCAGACTAATATCTGCCCCTAAGAAATCAAATGTGAGAGAGTTGGTTAGAAAATGTCCTGAAAACAGACTTCTCTTATGCTATAGGCATGTATGGCATGAATGAATGGCAAACTTTTGATGTAGTTCTTAGGGCCATGCTCATTACCTTCATAATCCTGACTCCTCACAGATCATAGATGTCTCCTTGCAATCAGACCCTGGAGTCACTGATTCAGGCTTCATTTGGCTGGGAAATGACCCCTGAGTATTGCAGTTGCACACACAAAGGCACATACTGTATGAAGGCCTGTTCCTATGGAAAAGTGCAGCTGGGATTTGAGCCATTGCTTATATTTATACTTGGTCTGTTTTTTCATAACGTCTATCCTGTGTGATACTGATGATAATTCTTGCATGACTAGACAGCTCTGTGCCTGGACACTGTTCCCACAGACAGAAAAACCTAGCCTGATAACTCATTTTGGTGAAACTGAAGTGTGATAGGAGTAAAAATAATAACAAGTATTTTTAAATTTGTGTCTACCTCCAAGTTTCTACACAGACATCTAGTGCTGTCACTCCTATAACATTTTGACAGAATGGACATTGTTGCTGTCTGACAATTCAACAAAGCAGCAGAGCATGTGTTTAGATATGAGTGACAGCAGCGATAGTGAGAGAGAGGAAAACATGATCAAAAGTGGCTGTTTTTCCTAAGTGGGCCTGGACCCTGGAGATATTTGGAATGAGGAGCATTCATTAGAAATTGGGTAATTACATCAGGGTTAGCCAGAAAATTGTTACCTCTCAAAGGAGAGGGCAGGCCCACCTGGTATTGGCAAAATGTTTAACAATTCATATAGAAATTGCCAGCCTTCAAGTCAAGCTCTCTCCAGCATCATCCCCATGGGATGCATGCACATGTCAATAATTCCATCATCCCAGTGTCTGGGACCTGTGCAGGAAGAGGTTAATTCTGTCTCAGCCTTTGTGGCACAGAGTAAAAGCTCTTGTTATTTTTGTTTTGTTTGGTTTGTTGGGGTTTTTTTAGATTGTGTGGAGAAAGAGGCAGGCTTTAAATATTTGTGTAGGCTGCTTGGCAACAAATTGCATGCAATCTTAATCAAAACAATGAGCACTCATAGCATTTACATTGTGCTTGAACTGTGTGCTAATGGCTCCTGACCAGTGCTCAATGTCTGGTCTGTGGGAAGAAACAGGCAGAGAGGTGTTATATTGTGCTTTGTGTGCTGTTACTCCAGCTTTCTGAGAAAGAGGAGCTGTCACAAGTTGAGGACCAGGGTGGGAATAAAGCTGTGGCTTTTACAGCACATAAAACCCGGGAGGTGAGAGCTGACACTGGCTGTGGTTGTGCACTCAAGGCCACTGCTGTGGGGTGTAACCCACATCGATGGCTGAAGACCTGTCTCCTTCAGTCTCAGGAAATAGCTGTGTCCCCAATATTTTTCCTTCAGAAATGGCATCTACTTGTGTGCAGCAAAGGCACTATTAGGCACATTGCAATCCTTTCCCTATCAGCTGGGAACTGATTTAAAACTGATAATGGTCTGTTCAGCTGTGTAGGAAAGCCAGAGCATAGCTGTGCCTGCAGCTGCTCAAAAAGAATCGAAATCAGCTCAGAAATGATGACGTTTCTCAAAGCAATAAGTGCTACTTACTTTGTTTGTTTGTTTATTTTATCCCCCTCTCCATTTTGGCCCTTTCACCTCTAGGATACAACTGAAGCATGTTTTCTTAGGTTTCTTCCACTGCTGTGGAACTAAAAACATGCTTCATCCCTCCCCCAAGTTTTGTTCCTGGCAGGAAAACGGACTTCTGAGAAAATATCTTTCACAGGGAGAAGAAAACTGAGGATTTCTGCTACTGGGTTTGCAACCCCTTCCATAATCTGGGGAGGTTACACCATTTCCCTGCACTGATGTCCTTAGGTTAAGAACTTTGGAACCATTCCTGGTGAGGGTAGAGGCAGTAAGCACGTGCAGTACCAATTGAGTTGCTCAAAAAGAAGACATAGAAAAGAACTGAACACTGGTGTATCTGATACCCTACCTTAAAATATGCATAAATAAAAATTCCAAGCATTGTTGCTTCACTTTTAACAGTCAAAATACAGGCATTGCTTTCTGTTTACACAGGAAAAAATGGAAGCACATGGCTTTCCTGAAACTTTCTCCACACGAAGACATGTGAGTGTAGCAGCTCACAAGAGCTGGGAGAGGTAGGGCATGGTAAACAAACAGCATCTAGTCCTGTAAATAAGGTTATGTGAATTCAGAGAAATTAAGGGACTTAAAAAGGGTCATGTATGCCCTAAGCCTGAGCCAAAACCACACTAATGTCCAGATTTTCCAAAGTCTGAATCCAGTGAGTGATGATGATAACATCCTGGAGGTGTCCACTATTTGTGTTTTAACTCTCAGAACATGCCTAAATGGGGAAGAGGAGCTCTTGGCAAGTGTCACCCAGACTCCCTGAGCCTTTCTTTGTACATGCCATGTCAATGTTAGGAGTCATCATGAAGCTGAATGAGAGGAGCACGAAGCAGTGGCTTCTTGTGTACAGGTGTGTATGACTGACAGAAATAGTGCTGGGCAAACCAGATGTACTCATGTTCCACCACCAACACTCTTCACTCCCATATTCATTACTTCCATATATATGTGTATGTATAGGCACATTGATAATTTTATACACATCTGTGACGGGGAGGCCACACAGGTTAGATACACACAGGTATGAACTGTGCTGCAACAAATATCTAGCCACATGCATTTTCAAAGGTTGTGGCAATGGTTTTGACTGGAAATTCAGGATAACCTCACAAAAAATGGACGGTGTGATTTAGCGTCGTGCTGAATTGATAGAAGAGGAATTAAATTATGACTATCAAACCGTTCACCTTTGTCAGTGGATCTAATCGCAATCTGTTTGATAACAACAAAAAAAAATGCCATCTGATGGCAGCCTGGCAGCTTTGTGAATGAGTGAATTAGTTCCCACTGGCTGAGCACTAAATGCAAACTCTTATCACTTCACTGTTGCCGTTACTCCTTTTGCTTTGCTCAATGGCTTCTTTTTCCAAGGTAGAAACCTGTAAGGAATGGAATTAAAAGTCTTTGAACTAGTCTGTGTAAGAGCTGGAAAAATGAAAAGAAAAGCAATACCCTTTTAAGATAAACCTCACAAAACTAAAGGCAAAGGACCATTAGATAGATCCTCTGATATGGCTTTTATATTACAGGCCATTATACTTCACACAATTAACCCACTTTTGAAGAAACTGTACTGTGAGTATGGCACATCTTCTAGAAAGGCACACTCTCTCTCTGAAGACATTAAGAGCTGGCAAATTGTCATTTTTCTGGATGACTGATTCACTATTAAAATATCCTCATTTGGATTCATCTTGGCTACAGCTTCTGGCCATTAGTTTTTGTCTTTCTTGTCCCCAGTGCATTTAAAAACCCCTTGGGGCCTGGTGTTTTCTTCTTAAGAAGAAAATTAACTGTGTGTGTGAAGAGCCCTGAATGTTTTGCCTCTTCATGAAACAATTCAGTGGTGTTTACCTCACCAATGATCATAAGGAAGAGCTCCTGGGCATACACATATTTTTAAATGAATTGTGCAATAAAATGCAACAAGATTTGTAAAAGCAGGTAAAAATGACTGAATACAAAAGGCAGAGCTCTCCAGCAAGATGACACACGGTCACACTTTCACCTCATCCTGGAATCTCAAAATGCTCCCATAAAAGTTGGTTTGAATCAAATGGGATACACCATTGACTTGTATAAAAATACATGAGATATGACAAATCAAATCCTTGATTATTCAAGTTTTGGGCAATTTGGCAGCCTTACTTAACAAAGATAGGAGATTTGCCAGATTTTTATCTCAACAGTCCTGCAGTATTGAAAACAGTTATTATTCTTGGGACTCCCACTCAAACCCATCACTTACTACTGTGTTGGTTTTGAGAGGCAGGAGATTGCACCTAATGCCTTTTCTGGGTTTTTTACCAGTTCTTGTAACGGGACAACCAAAGACTCTCTTCCCTCTTGAAAATTTCTTTTCAAATTATACCAGTTGAATTTTGTACTATATCTATGATCGTCTGCCAGTTCAAGTCAAGTGAGTTACAACAAAAATGGATGTATTTCTGAGTCTCTCTCAGAGGCAAAGTACAAATATTTCCATCAAGGCTGACTTAAGAATATTTGCCAAGTGATGATGCCTCATACTCTTGCTTTCCTCTTTAAGTGTTGTTCATTTTTACAAAGAAGCTATTAGACCAGGGAAAGCAATGCATAAATACATACAAATCCATCCATTTTTTTATCCCCTCAACTCATCTCTGTGATACAGACGTGACTGGGAGATGCAGGGGGAGGTTGGGCACAGGGAGAAGAAGCTTTAATGAAATCCCTATGCTCAACCACTGGCAAGTTATCACTTCAGCCTGCATTTCTATGCTCATGAACAGAAATACCTACAGATGAAGCACAGAAAGTTCTTTCTGGTGCTCACCCCAGATAACACTGTTTGTTTTCTCTCTGGATTTTTCTGTTTCAAGGATGTGTTTGAAAGCCAGAGCTTGATTCTCACCTATTCTCATCCGCTTTTCCACTCGGAAGAGGAGGCAAAAATAGATGAGAAGGAAGCAGGCAACCACCTCTCACTAGAAACACATCCTCACTGGGGTGCTGCTCTCCAGACCAACACAGAGGGTCTTGCTGATCCCAGCAAAGCAGGGATGTCAAAACCTACTTAAGCAAAAGCTCCACTGTGTGTTCTCTAACATGACTTTTAAAGTGATTAGTCTTTAATGACATATTGGTTAGAGGCTGATAAACCCTGACACATGCTTGCAATTAAGTGTGCTCACATGAAGTACCACCAACCATGACTTCTGCCTCTACAGACACCACAAGGATGTGTCTGGCAGCAGTAGCACTCCTCAAGGTCACCCTTTGAAACATGGTAAAGAGAAACTTTCCAAATCATCGACTTCCTACTGCTAAGGAATGACTGCCGGGTTTTAATTCTCCCTATTTTCAGAGGCTTCTGGCAGAACTGTGACATTAAATATTCAGTGAAACCCAAGTACGGTTTGAAAATGCCTGCTCTGAAAGAGCTTGGAACCATTAGTGCATCTCATGCTGCAAAAGCCTCTGCCTGGCGGGTTATGCATCAGAGTCATCCACATTTTACATCAAAGAATTATCAGTTTATTTATCAGCTACGGGGAACAGCCCCTTCATTTGAAGCATTTATATATTTCTGTTACTTCTAAAGCTAATATTGCTTGGGAAGGTCAGGCAAAGAATCTCTTCTTCCATCTCTTTCACAGTCAAGCTGACTTGCCATTGGATGTAAAATTGAACCCCCTTCTTCAAACAGAAACAAACAAATAGGAGAATGGTTGAAGCACTCCTGAAGGGAGCAGCATTGACAGGCAGTTCAGCTGAATTTGGAGAATATTTGACACCTCCAGTGCCATGAAAAAGGTCAGGCAGTTCAAAAGGAGCTTTCTTGCTTGCTGGTTTCTAAGAAACTAATTCATTTTGTTACTATGATGAAGTAGGCAGAAAAGATCACACATAATTCATTCTTCCATAAACATTTTATTGCAAAAATATAGTGGATGTTTTCTATAATATAAAATAATATTTCAGGGCTTGAAGGTTTTGTTTCAGGCAGGTTATACCAGGAAATTACAGAAAATTGCAATATACAAGAGATTTGAAATCTGCAGATGGAAAGCTGTGTAGAAAAGCCAGAAATATTAGCATTATTTTTATAGCATCTGCAACTGCAGTGCTTGAACACTAATAACTACCTGCTTCCAATCTTAATATTCATGGGGTAAAAAACAGACCAAGCAATCTCCATTTTCTACCTGAAGCATTCACTTCTGGTCGGTGTTGGAGAACCCTGATTTATAATTTACACTGTATTAAATATTTGTAGTTATGTCCAGAAATAGACTTTGCCAGTATTATTGCAGAGGCCTTGACTTGTATCTCTGGGGTATACAATGAAAGTATCACAAGTTTCTCTAATGAAGGGTATTCAGGCAGAAGAAGGTAACCTGGCTAGCCAGGGTCACTTGAAAGTGAACACTGTGCAGCAGAGATGGTCACCCCTGAGCAACATTCAGCTGGATTGCTTCTTCCTGCACAACTTCAGCTTACATAGCTCTACAGGACCCTATTGTCAGGCATCATCCTCTGTAGAGATATCCACCAGACCAAGTCACTGCCCTCACCAAGTCCCTCTCTCCTTCCATGCAGTAACCTCTGACACAGCATGGCCCTCTCTGTTTCTTGGGTTATTATTTAAAGTGCTGCTTGATCTCTACCTTTGCATGGAACCAGACAGAATGAAACCATGAAACTCATGTTATGGGAGCGGGTTGTGAAGAGATGGAAACTCCTAGGAGACACTCAGATGCTCTCAAGGTGAAAGCCTTGTTTCATTGGTCTCTTTCCTGGTCTTTAGTGTGCTGCACAACATTTAGAGGTGGAAAAAATGATCCCCTTATGGGTAAACATTGCAACCTTTGTTCAGTACCTACTGCGGCAACGAATCTTCACAACATGCTGGAGCATACAGAAGGGAATCTGAAGGTCCTGAATTCCGTTGGTCACAGATGACTGAGAGCAAGTCAGGCCCAAAGGGGCAGAATTACACAATACTGTCACATGGATGAGACAACTGCATCCTGCATCCATCAGAAGCAGAAGAAAAATAGATGGGGAAATAAAGGGAAAAATAACAAACAAGTTTCCAAAAACTAGATGGAACTTTTCCTCTGTCAAGTCCTCTCTGAATCAAGGAGGGGGGAGATTTTGAATGAAAGGCTCATGGTAACAGAAATGAATTAGCTCCACAAGTACATAATATTCAAATGAGTTTTACATAACCACTCTCCTTTTCTTCCAATTTTCATCTGCATGGAAGAATGGCGGAAAACCGAGCTGAATGTAAGAAAACCAGCCTGAAGGCCAGGCAAGGACCTTTCCCATTGCCTCTGTCAAATAAAGCATGAACGTTCTCAGTAAATCACGCCTTAAAATAAACCATATTCACCAAAGCAAATGAAAAACAACAGAGGAAGGACTGGGCGTGACCCACACAATCCTGTTCCCACCACAGCAGCTGCCCCAGTGAAGAATCAGAAGGACCTCACCTCCACAGCTCTTGCAAGTAGAAGCTGTCCCTGATGTCACACCACCATCCCAAAAGACCCAGCCTTGAAAATACCACCTACATTTTGCTGCTAAGTAGGTCCAAACAAACTTTACTTTAGTAGCAAGCAAATAAAATATACTCAGCTTCCAAGTTAGAAGCCCCTATAACTCCTGGCATTATTCGTGGACAGTGGGATGAAACTTATACACAGCACATAGACACCTGCAAGCAAGTTTCATAGTCTGTCTGCTGCCATTATGTGACAACAGCTGTTGTGAAACAGTGTGGCTCATCAGTGGGGCCTATGTGATGGACTTCTGGGAGTCAAGGAAGGAGGAGACACATCAGAGTAATGGAAGGGAGGCTGGTCAACATCCAGAGTTTGTACACAGGCAGTGGTACACTGAGGTAGGGCCAAGTTACCACCCCTCCTCCTCTTTTAGTGTTTGAAAGAGACCAAGAGGAGGATGGATCTAGTGGGGCTCTCCTGTTTCTATGATGGCATTCATTTTATTGATTGTATACATTTCATAAATTAATTCATTGCCTGCTATTGAACTTAGGTTGGAGAAGTAGAACACACATTTTAGTGCACTCTGCCTTGCCTTTAAAGAAGTCATAAAGCACTTACATTTCATAGCTTATTTGGAGGTTTTTTGCACATGACCTTACTTCCTCCAGTTGCCTAATCCTCTTATTACAATATATCTCATTCCTTTCACACCTTTTTTCCAAGTGTCTCCTATTTACTTGGTTGAATTAGACTGTCTTTTTTCTCCTGACTTTTCTGGTGTTTTGCTTTGAAAGTCTATTTTACATGGTACCCCTCCCGTTGTTTACATGTGTGTGGGCAGAGGAGCCAGACTAAGGGGTGGCTGCTGTCGGACAGGGTAATAAAAATGAAATCTTTGCCTACCTATTCATCTGGGAGAGCTAATCAGCCTTTTCTCATGGCTGGCACTCCTTGGTGTTTCGGATATGGGCTAAGCAAAGAAAATAAAGTGCTGATGAGACCTATGGTGGCCTTGAAATGGACTCACCATTAGGGTCAGGTTGTAATATATCTGCAAAGTATGAGAATGTGGATTACTTTCCCATGTTACAGGCTTTAACTTTCTTCCCTTTTTCTCATTCAGCTATAGGGTAATATAGCCTCTATTTTCAGTCCTGTTTTAGGAAGATTCCAGAAAAATGAAATTGATTAAAAATTGAGTGAGATCCTCACCTTCTCTGTTACCCCTTTAACAAACCAGAAGAGCATGCAAAGACTCAAGGACTATGCCAATAGTGCACAGGCAGCACCCAAATGCCAGCCACCTTTCCAGAAACAGTGTTTGTCATGGGCAGAGAAGCACCTTGCAGACCTGTGGCATTCAACTAGGATTTTATGGGAGTGTGGACAGAGAAAGGTCGAGGAAGGATCAGTGGGAAGTTGTTTTTGCAACTCTTTGGCCAAAGCAGCCAGGTATGGCTAAGGAATGACTGGATAGGAAGCTACACTTCTCTGAGTTCTGGGCAGAATACACACATTATTTTCACATGGCTGTACCATCTTTTTCTGGTCATCATTGGTCTGGAACTGGTTTAAACAAAGCCAGAAAATAAACCATTCATGGAATGACTGTTCACATGGGGAACTCTGTTTATAACGGCAAAGCAACTTCGCTACAATGGCATAAATATCTTTCTTAATTTCAGAAGTAGCTTCCTTTGTGTCAGACACCTTCCCTTGCCATTTTAGCAGGAGCCACAAGGCACCCTCCATCTGGACAGGCACAAAGCTGAGGTGTAGGATAAATTTTCTGCTCAAACTGAGAATTCAACTCATTAAATCACTCACAGGTAAGATATGCAAAGGATGGGAAACAGAAATATTTTTAACATCTTTACTTTGCATACACTAAAAAGGAAAAAAGATGAAGGTTATGTAGAACAGTGGTAAGTTCCCCACAAACTTCCTATCAGACTCCCTGCCTGCTCATATGTGACCAAACTCTTTCTTTAATAAACCTGTTATTATAGTTCAGAGTCTCTGCCAAGTGTTTACAGTGTTGCCCTAAGTAACAAGTCTGAGCCAAGGGACTTAATTAAATGTAACCTGCTTTTTCAGTTGTAGAATAGTCTTTAAACATCAAAAGGAAAGTGGACTTTGTTAATAAAATCCGAAATCACTTTTTGTTTAAGACAAGTTCTTTGCTCCTCACTGTATACAATCACTTACTTCTTAGAAGTCATATAGTATTTTCACAGATAATTTCTCACAAGCATTTACAGATTTTACAACAAGTAACATAACATTTGGAGTTCTGGCTTTATGTGAGAACCCCAGATTTCATACTTTCTTCCTGAGTTAATTCATAAACCCCGTGGTTGCAGGGAAGAAAGAAAAAACTTAAAGAAAAATGTTTAAAAAGGATGCCTTGTTGGATCTCACAATTTCTGAATGTCCTTAGAATTTTAGAGGCTTCCCTCTCCATTCTGGACCACTTCGATCTGCATATGTTTCAATTTGTTTCACAATTATCTTAGAAGAGGTTCTGCCTATAAGGACTTCTGCTAACCACAAAGCTGGTTTGGGGAAGGTGCTGAAGAGCCATCTGAAAGTCTCAGATGGGCAAATGCAGGTGACATGACTGCTGTTACCCCAGGCCACACTAGCCTCAGCCAGGGTGGCTTCAGAGGACAGGGTGGCACAGAGCAGATGCTTTCCCAGGTAAGAAAAGTTTAATGCCCTTTTCCTCTCCCTAAGTGGAAGTTGTAACTTCCCTGTGCCCACAGTGTTAATCATTTACATCTTATACCCAACCTGACTCTGAGATCCAGACTGTGCAGGTCAAATGCAGCTACCTGGAAGGTGTGGAGATGTCAGCAGCACAGGCTGCATGCTCAGTCACCAGTGGAGCTGGGCAGCTCTCACATAAGGACAGGGAAGAGGGTGAAGGCAATAATTAGTCCCAGGAAAATGTGCGGAGAACAATGAATCACAGCTGTAACATGACACATCAGGTAGGGCTGGCAGCAAGGAGTTATTGGATTGCTTCCTCTGACCTTTGCTCCTTCAGCTGCACCTCAATGTCCACCTTCTACAGTAGAAATAATGTGGCCAGTAGGACCAGGGCAGTGACCATTCTCCTGTTCTCAGCATTGGTGAGGCCACATCTCAAATCCTGTGTTCAGTTTTGGGTTCCTTGCTGCAAGAAAGACATTGAGGTACTGGAATGTGACCAGAGAAGGGCAATGAAGCTGGTGAAGGGTCTGGAGCACAGATCTTATGAGGAGTGGCTGAGGGAGCTGGGGGTATTTAGCCTGGAGAAAAGGAAGCTCAGGGAGGATCTTATCACACCTTACAACTACCTGAAAGGAGGTTGTAGCCAGGTGGAGGTTGTTTTCTTCTTCCAAGTAACAAGCAACAGGACAAGAGGAAACAGCCTCAGGTTGCACCAGGGGAGGTTTAGGTTGTGTATCAGGAAAAATGTCATCACAGAAAGGGTTGTCAAGCATTGGAACAGGCTGCCCAGGGAAGTGCTGGAGTTAACCATCCCTGGAAGCCTATCACAGATGGGGGTATTTGGAGAAAAGGAAGCTCAGGGAGGATCTTATCACACCTTACAACTACCTGAAAGGAGGTTGTAGCCAGGTGGAGGTTGTTTTCTTCTTCCAAGTAACAAGCAACAGGACAAGAGGAAACAGCCTCAGGTTGCACCAGGGGAGGTTTAGGTTGTGTATCAGGAAAAATGTCATCACAGAAAGGGTTGTCAAGCATTGGAACAGGCTGCCCAGGGAAGTGCTGGAGTTAACCATCCCTGGAAGCCTATCACAGACTTGCAGATGTGGCACTTAGGGACATGGCTTAGTGGTGGCCTTGGTTAGACTGATGGTTGGGCTCAATGATCTTAAAGGTCTTCTCCATCCTAAACAATTCTGATACTATGATTCTATGATTCTGCTGCTGAAGGTTGCATTCATCTACCAGCACCTCATGCCATCTCAGCTGGTGTGGTGACCATAGCAAACAGCCACTTGGCAGTCTCACGAAAGGCCAGTGCAGACTGGAACAGGCTGCCTAGAGAGCTCATGATACCCCAGCTCCTGAAGAGTGCCCACACATGATGGGACAAAGCCTCAGCTGTCCCCATCCAGCACTGGCAGTAGCTCTGTTTCAAGCAGCAGTGTGGATTAGGAACCTCCAGCTACCTCTTGCAGGCAGCATTTCACTGATGCTGTGAAGTCATTCACCTGCTTTTCCCACAGCCACACTGTCTCAGTTTCCAGCTCCACCTCTAACTGTGGTACTGATGCATTCAGCCCACTCGGATAACTGGAACAAAACAGGTCCTCCCAGTGCAAAATGAAGTCAAAACCCAGCATAGTGATTTGTACAAATCTGTCTGAGTTCAGATGTTTCTTTTTTTTTTTTTTTCACAAGTTGTTTATTCTTTTTTCTGCTCCTTGCATTCAGGTCTATAAATTCTTTGTCATGGCATTCATCTGTCCTAACACCTGTGCAAAACTTTCCAGTCTTCATATATAAACAGCTGAAGACTGTCCCAGAGTCTTGGAGACAGCATCTTGGGATAGCTGACTGCTGCATGTCATAGCAATGACGAATAGTTCACTTATTAGATGCTTAAGGGATGACTTCGCCTTCTTACCATCTCCATCTGATTTTGAGTTGCAGCAGAGGAATCACTGGGGCAGGCTGTGGGAAGAGCACTGCATTCCTGAGCTGTGTGAAACAACTGGTTACGTGGAGTTAAGTGTTTGCTTCAGATCACATAAACACTTCCAACTTGAAAGAGCCACAATTTTTAGATACCAGTTTGTTTATATTTAACTTTGTAGACTTCGGCTTGTGTGTTTTGCTAGCCTAACTCTTGATGCTGTACTGGTCTGACTGGATCATGTCAAACTTTGTTGTTTACATTATAGAGTCTTCATGGTTTCGAAAACAGGCAGGAAAAGTACGAATAGTGGTGTATTGTAATGAAACGCCTCGTATGGAAAGGAAATGCTCATGCTGTTCACCACGTTTGTAGAGCACAAATCTTAGCGACACTGAAGAGCCTTGGTAACAACTTTGATGATGAGCAGCGTAAATGAAAATATTCGACGCGAAAATCCGACAGCCTCAACGGACCAGCAAGAGCAAAATAACCACTATGCAAATATTAACGCTTTTCATGCAGAGTGGCACCGATTTCACCCGCACGAGGAAAAACCCTTTGCCGCTCACACTTTCGTTTTCCCACTGCTGCCGCGGGTGCGTGACATTTATTCCAGGAACGACCCGCGGCAGGGGAATCGGCAGCGAGAAAAGCAGCGTTCTGGGGCGCACACAGACGGGCCGGGGCGGGATGGAGACCCCCGGCCCCGCGGGAGGAAGGGGCGAGGGGTGACGGGGACACACAGCGCACCCCGAGGCGCTCGTCCCCGCGGGCACCCGGCGCCCC
>NW_008685360.1:0-2682 GCF_000695815.1 Acanthisitta chloris
GACCCGGTGTGCGTGTCGTGATGACCGTCGGTTTAGGACAGTCTCCCACCGCTTAACAATGAACCCCCGGCTGGCGAGGGGGTGGTTTCCGTGGGTCGGGAGGGGCCGCGGAGCTGTCCCGGCTCGGGCCGTGGCACGGGCGCAGGTGGGGGGTTCAGTGGGTCCCCAGGGCCGTGCAGAAAAAAAAAAGCCGCGCGGTGCCGGGTAAGGCAGCTCGGAGTGGTTGGGGATGGGAGAGTGACAGAGTGTTCGGTTTTCACGTCCCTGCTGACACCTGATGGTTCTGGCGTCGTGTGACCGAGGGCTCGGTACTGCGGCCGGCGTGGCTCAGCTGCCTGCTGCCCTCAAAAACCTGCTGCTCTGGTTTAAAATCACAGGGAAACCTCACAGGGAATTTAGTATTTTCTTCTGAAGGCCACTTTGGATGAAAGCAGGAGGTGGAAGCCTTTGGTTGAATTGTAGAATCATCAAGGTTGGAGGAGACCTCTTGAGTCCAACTGTTAGCCTGCCACTCTGCTGTAACCCCTAAAACATATCCTCCAGCACCAGATGTCTCTTAAACTCTTCCATGGTGACTCCACTATTTCCCTGGGCAGTCTATTCCAGTGCCTGACCAACCTTACAGTGTTTTTCCTAACATCTACTCTGACTGTCCCCTGTCTCAGCCAGTGGCTGTTCGCTCTAGTCCTCTCACTGCAGGCATGGCAGAAGAGTCATCCCCCAATTCTCTACAACCTCCTTTCAGGTAGTTATAGAAGGAGCAAAGAGGTCACCCCTGAGCTGCCTCTTCTCAAGGCAAACCCAACTCCATCAGCTGTTCCTCATACAGCATGTTTTGTAGGCCTTTTCTAAGCCTCATTGCCCTTCACTGGACTCACTCCAGTGCCTCAATGTACTTTTTAAATTGAGAGACCCAAAACTGAAGATAGTACTTGAGGTGTGGCTTCACCAATGTTGAGTACAGGGGGATGATCACTTCCCTAGTCCTGCTGGCCACACTATTCTTGATACAGGCCAAGATGCCATCGGCCTTGTTGGCCACCTGTGCACACTTGGCTCATACTGAGCCACCGTCAAACCGCAGCCTCAGGTCCCTTTCTGATGAACAGCACTTGAGCCACTCCTACCCCAGCCTGTAGCACTGCTTGGGGTTGTTATGTCCCAAATGCAGGACCTGACACTTCACCTTTTTGAACCTCATGCAGTTGCCCTCAGCCCACTGACCAGTTTGGTCCAGGTCTCTCTGTAGAACTTTCCTACCCTCAGGCAAATCGACACTACCACTCCAACTTAGTGTTGTCTGCAAATTTACTGAGGTTGCACTCAATCCCCATGTCCAGATTATCAGTAAAGATGTTAAACAGGACTGGGCCCAATACTGAGCCCTGGGGAACACCACTAGTGACTGGCTGCCAATTGGATTTAGCTCCATTAACCACTACTCTCTGGGTCTGGCCATCCAACTAGTTTTTCACCTGTAAAACTCAAGATAGGGCAGTGGAACAGGGAAGGGTTTACTGGGTCATCAGGTCCAGGCTTCCCTCTCCTGCTGCTCCCACAGCCTGTTTGTAGGCCTGTCACTCTGCGCTGGCTTTCCTAAAATCAGGACACTCATTTCTCCTGTGGTTTGTGGTAGAAAATTGCACCAGAAACATGCAGTGTTGATGGTGACCCATTGCACAAGACAGTGCATCACAGTGCACAATGTTGAGCAGCCCTGGGCCCACCAGGAAATAAAAGGCTTGTATTGTGCTTGCTCTTTTGCTATGTGTAATGTTATTCCTGAACATAGGAAGCAGTTGGGCTCGTGGTTCAAACTCCTGTTTGTTCTGTGCAAAATGTACCAGTGTGGCTGCTGATAGGGACGTGAAGAGCATCATTCGTAAGTACTGTCAGGGAGGTAGTGAAACCAACACTGGGAAAGGGCAGCTGTGTGTAACTGTGTGTCAGTGTACATTTTGCAGCCAACACGGTGGCTTTTTAGTCGGATGTCTCATGCTCACAGGAACTGTAGGTGATTTCCAACTCCTCCTTGTTAACTTCACAGTTGCAGAAAAGAGGATGTTTGGTTTTTAGGCTCCGTCTCACACACAGTCAAAACCCTCAACCAGAAATGTAATATTATTCAGTGCTGGTGAAAGGAATGGTGGTAACACTGCCAAAAATAAAGTTTTTTAAGAGTGTTTAAAAAAATCACACCCAAGAATGCTTCAAATAAATAAGTAGAATAGGACATGAATGTTTCCTTTATCTATTGGACATTAATGAAGTAAGACCTGCTTGCTGTTGCTCCCAGACAAGCAGATCATTTATATAAGAAGGTTCATCAACAAAAATAAACTGTTATGTATGCAAATTTACTGGTGTACCAAAGTCTTAAGCTGTTTAATTATTTAAAAAGCTTTCTAGGTAAGAAAAAGAAAAATTGTCATTATCCTAAACAGGATGAATAGCTGCTTGATATACTACTAGGTAATTAGGAGTTTATGGCTTGCACTCATCTGTCATGGGAGGAAAAAAAAATGGAGTTATAGTTCTTCACCCTCCTAACTGTCAGCATTTTTTCCTCTCTTTTTGTATTCCTTTATCAAAATGCATAAATCTTGGAGTTCACTTTAAACAAGCCCCAGAAATTCCTGAAGGTGTAAGCTTTGGTCTCTGTAGTAAGAAGGTTCCTGTTTT
>NW_008685360.1:2711-4359 GCF_000695815.1 Acanthisitta chloris
GATGGTCATTAGCATCTATTGGCCTTGTGTTACAATAGTGGTTGTTACTGGGATTGTGCACTGATAGTCACTCATGCAGGCTGCTAAACAGGGTATTGCAATCATGAAATGAGCTCTCTTCATCACAGAAGTGATCAAGTGTTTTATAAAATACTGTGAAAACACCTGCAGAAAACTGGTTTCTAGACCAAAGAAATACTTTTCTTCAGATTGATAGTGACATACGTTGTAACCTTAGCCTGTTCTTTTGGGCAAATGAAGTAAGGAAAATGTGACTGCCAAAAGGATGCTGGGAGGCATGTTAGTGCATGGGTTTCTAGACTGTTGCTGATTTTTTTAAACAGCTGGAATGTTTTTTTAGTCCATGTCTGGTTCAGATTCTGCACAAAAGAAAATGGCATGGTGTGTATTGTGCCAAGATTGAGGTAGAAACAAATTATTACCTAAAGCAGAAATAATTATTATCAACTATTGTTTGGCTTTAACCAAAATGCCTTAACTGGCAAGGCAAATTGTAATTCAGTCCTAAACATCTGCTCTTTTCTGAGCTGTTCACATCTAATAGCAGCCTTCATTGTACAGACTTAGAGAATTAATACGTTCATCCATCAGAACTAGATTTTGTACTGGAATACCATTGCTCGGCACCTTCACGGGCCTGTTGGCAAGTTCATTGACCTGCTCTATTTTTGTAGCATTCTTTTAGCCTTTCACTTCTTAAATCTGTTTTACAAACTTGACACTTGTTGAGAAACTTCTGCCAGTAATGTCAGTATCTATGAATAGCTTCCTGCTGGTAAAGAACAGATGAAGATGTTTCATTCCTGGTGTGTCTACAGACTGATAGGACTAATAATAAAATTTAAAAAAACAAAACAACTGCTTCTCCAGCAATGCTTTTGGTATTTAAAACTATTCTCTTTTTGTAGTAGGACAACTGAGTAATCCTTTTTGTTTCTAATAGTGATATCAAGAAGCAAGTTAAGAAACCCAGGCAGAACTCTGGCATCTTATAAATGCATTGTTGATACACTAACTTAATCAAAGTTCTTCAAGCCAAAGCTTTTTAATTAATGTACTCTATTTTGTTACTCAGCTTATTAATAAAAAATTGAATATTGACTTGGACAAGTCCCACACAGGATTCCACTTGGCAAATCTCATTTATTTGATACTGAACTTTTTATAGCTGCTCTTTGAGTGGGATTTTTTGCAACTTGTTTTTACACACAGTGGAGAGGCTTTTTCTTTCAGTTATTTAGATCATGCTATGGTTATTTGGACCTGTACTTACTTTTAAGGACAGATTTATTTCCTTTCTGTTCTGTTTCAGCTCAGGTGAAAGCAATGGCATTCAGTGCTTATAAAACCAACTAGAACTGTGCATGGAAAGGTATCTCACAGCTGACCTTGTGAAAAGTGTGAAATTAAAGTCATCGGATGCAGCTGTAAGCGCATCTTTTGAAATGCAAAAAAATACATAAAAATTGGAAACTCAGAGTTCAAAACATTCTTCAGACAGCCATTGGAGTCACTGGTTTGGATGTGAGGGCTGTGGAGAAGTTTGTGTTACCACCCACTGTGGGAGAGAAGGGAAGTATGTCAAGGCCTGATAGTAATATTGCAGTTTTCCCGCTTGGGCTCTTTC
>NW_008685360.1:4383-12056 GCF_000695815.1 Acanthisitta chloris
ATTGTAGCGTTTTCAAAACATGATTCTTTGAAGTGCCCTTCTGAGGTCTGGTGTAGCAGGGGGAATTCACAGTTCCTACATCTAAACTGTTGTTCTTGGTTTTACTGTGAGAAAACTGAAATCAAAGACTGGTGGTTATTTTCCAGGAACAATTCTCAATTTTAGAATTTAATTGGGGTTTTTAAAGAAGAGCTGTCAGCCTCATTGCCCATATACTCTTACTAAAAATATGATCATCATCCTTATATCAGTCTCAATTTTATGGCCAAGTTTGATTCCTACTAATGATTTTGGTTTAATTTAGTGAACTCCTTACTACAAGGGATTTATAAAGCTGTGTCCACTTTATATGATGAAGGAAACTAGCAAGAAGTGGCCAAAATCAGAGAACAGTTAAAGAATCATAAAATCATGGAGTTTTGGAGGTAGGAATGGACCTCACAGATCTCTCAGTCCCAACTCCCCTGTCATGGGCAGGGATTCCTCCCACCAGAGCAGGTTGCTCAAGGCCTCATCCAGCCTGGCTTTGAGCACTGCCAGGGTTGGGGCATCCACTGCCTCCCTGGGCAACCTGTGCCAGTGTCTCACCACCCTCAGAGTAGAAAACGTTTTTCTAATATCTAACCTAAACTTCCCCCCCTTAATTTTTAATCTGTTACCCCTTGTCCTGTCACTGCGATTCCTAACAAAGAGTCCCTCTCTAGCCTCCCTGTAGCCCCTTCAGATCCTGAAAAATAAAACAATATTATTTCTTGTACAATTAAATAGTAGAAAATCCATTGGCAGAGATACCGTGACTGTACAGGAATTAACTTGTGTTCTTTTCTCAAAGCATCCTGTGGCAGAGAGGTGAAGATAAGCTTCTGCACAGGTTAAACACTGTCCAACATAGCTTAAACATAGTTTAAAATTCTGGTTCCTTCAAGAACAGTTGAGCTGTTGGCTCATAAGCACATGAGTTATTGGCTACATGTATTTTCTCTAAAGTATTATCCAACAAGGTAATTTCAGCCATAAACATTTTTTGAGGTAGCTGAGTGTGTCAGTGCTGTCCAGTTTCCCCCTCTGCCCTGAACCCAAATGTGTTTAAAATGAAGAGCAGCCGTGAGTAGTAAGGAGTAGCATTTTTGCTCATTCTGAGCAGGCTGTGTGCTCTCCACACTGCCTGCCTCGTCTGCTTCCAACTGGCAGTTGCACAAAGCCACAAAGCAGGAATCTTGACTGTGTAGTCTTGTATTTGACAGTGTGCTCAGCTTACCGGAGTGTAGTTTATCGATCGCCTTTAACAGCAAGTGTAAACAGTGTCATCATGTACTTATTTCTGTCTGTAAGAAAATAGTGCAGAATTTTCCTGGACTTTTTGTACATCAGGGATTTTCCTCACAGCTATCTTTATTAATGCTCATTAAGAGATGCCTGTTTGCTGAAGATATTGGAGACTTGATCCAACTCGAGCATGTTATTTGTTTGCAGATTCTGTCTCTTATAGCTGTTATTTGTGAAGAAATTGTGGACAACTGCATCAAGTGTGGTGGACTTTACTTCTTTGAATTCACAAGCTTCACTGCCTTTCTTTTGAGCGTCCTAATCCTCTGTGTGTATTGCACTGATGTATATGAAACACTGGGGGAAGATAAAGTACAGAGACTGGTAAGAAAATTTATTTTTTTTAAAAAATACAGTTTCTTGTAGGTGCATAAAGCCTACTGTGGAGTAAAAAGGCTATGCAGGATAAATCTCCTTTTCTTCTCCATTTAAAGGGTAGATTAAAGTAGATTGTAGTTAAAAAATGAATAAATTTTGAGAGTCTCTTTTATACTGACAATTTTTTCAAAACTCTCATGTTGCCTACCTGCAGGATTTTAGGACTTGTGTGAAAAAGACTTTCACACAGACTAGTACTACTGCATAGCTGTGGTATATATGTATGAATGCAAAACACAGTTTACTGCCAGCATGATGCTTGTAATTGATCAGTTTACCCTAACTATTTTCCTACTGGGTGTAGCCTACCTCCTGTTTGGTAGTAATCATGCTTATTACAGTTTGAGGCTTTATATTTCAGAAGATCCAGCAGTGGGAGAAAGTTGCTCCGTAAAGTCGGTAGGAATATAAACTGTCTTGTAAGTCCCTTCCTATTTGTCCCTTCCTATTTGCCTTCAGAGCAAACAGGAAGTATTTTTATGTGAAGGTACAGATAAGGGAGTGTAGTAAAAGATTTGAATGAGCACATTTACTTACAGGTTTCTAATTTCTCAAATGTTTTACATAGGGAACAATTCTAGCATGGTTATCCTGAGCTTGAATTTGATAGAAAAAAGTGAGATGAAATGAATTGAGTACTTTAAAAAGACAAAAATGGGGGACTACGTAAGGCAGACTCTCTTAAATAGGTGATAATGTTGAATGTCTTTTGGAATGTAGTTGGAAAATATATTTTCTGAAGCTTCCATTAGCATCAGAGTATCAAATCATAAATTCATTGCCAAGTTAACTCAGCTGCTGTTGATGTTTGTTCTTTTGAGGTAACTTACCTACAATAACATTAATTTTTGCTGTATTTGCAGAATTTTTATGCCGCGCTAGGCATAGGTGCCTGTTTTCTGTTGGCATCAATAGTGCTTGCTGCGACCAGCTCTGACTTGGGTGCTGAAAAGGCTGCATATGTAAGTCTTAAAATGGCAGGAATTACTCTGTGTTTGTCTGTGATGTTAATGTCTTTGCCCTCTAAACTTCACTCAATTTGCAGGGAAGAAACTGGGCAGGGAATAGAACCCAGTGCCTTGTGATGTTTCAGAAGGAAGTAGCTGTTTCAGACCTTCCAGAAACTTACCATAGGAAATCCAAAGTGCAGGCATTCCTCAGGGTGGCTGGAAAGCTCTGGGTGCTCTCAGAGCTCCCCAGTGTTGGCCTGCTGTTCGAGATACACACTTCTGTACAATCATCTTCTGTGATGTTGGTATTTTCAGACCTAATAGTTTGAGTATAAAGTATTTCAGGTTTGCGTTTTTTCTGATGCAGGAAAAATAAAAACTACTGTGATTTAAGACTCACCAGTGTCAAATTGTTTTGGGGCAAACCAGTTGCGTAAAATTTGGGTAGAAGTTAGAATCATGCATGTGTTTCTTTCCTTGTTTGAAAGAAGCTGCTAAGAACAACCTTCTCCTTACCACTATCTTGTTATGACTAGTAACAGAATGTCATTCACCAAATGTCATTTCATTCTCCCTTGCTGGCCCAGTAAGGACATGCTTAGGCTCTGCAGATCTCGTCTCCCTTCACTTTCCGTGTGTTACTCTTCTTAATTTACTCCCTTTAATCAGCAGCTGTCTCTGGAGTAAATACTCTGCTATATTACCAATGCCATGCTGCTCTAGTAACTGATTTTTGCAATAAAATTAACATACTTTTAAGGGCTATAAGGTTCACACTTGATTAAAGGAATGAAAACCATAAAAACTTCTGCATTAAATGGGCTAAGATTATGATTTCTGATCTGTTTTGAATTTAAGTGGAATGATCAGTTTACAGAGGGCTGTAATCTCAATGATATAAGCATTATGAATGTGTGTAAATAGTCCAGAAAATCTCGCAAACAATGTTAAGATACTCTTACTGTTTATGCATTTTAAAATCACGTATTTCTTTCACTTTCACAGGCATTTGGATTTCTCGCAAGTGTTGCATTTCTGGTTGAATTTTTTATGGAGTGTTTTCACAGGCAAAAACAAAACGCTGATGGACGCTCTGAAAATCCTGCTGCCACTCCAAGTGCCACAGAAAATCAGCCATTGAATAAACAAGGCTAACTTCCTCCAATTCTTGCTTTTTTTTTTAGCAAACTAAAATGAACTGTAAGTGCACTGTAGGTAACAACTTCTGTCTCTCCATTCTAATGAATTTTGTATGCATTGCTCACCACAAATTTGTACAGATCCTTAGGTCAAGTAATGGCACCTTGAGCATCATGTTATAAGGTAACTTAATAACTGGTCCTGCCACCTGACTGGGTGACATGCACTAAAACCATGCACTAAAAACCTTGGGTCTAAATAGAATAACTTAAGGACATCATTGTGCTGATTTGATTTTGACAGAGGTGACTAACAGTGGTTCATGTGTGAGGCATAAATTCTGAGCTATAGCCTAAAGATATTTCATGTATAAATGGACCAAATGCCTCTGCTGCAAGTTATAAATTAGTACAGCAGAATTCACTTTTGTACTTCCTGGTCAAACTGAATGTGAAAGTGATTCCTAATTGGAGCCTTCCAGAAATGCTTATCCTTATGTAAGGGGTTTTGTTTTGGTTTTACTATTCCTGTGTCTCAGTTCTGTCTGTGGAGATCAGTTTAATGGAATAGCAGGTGTAGGGATTCTGTGGGGAGGGTAATGTAATGGTATATTAAGGAGACAGTTTTGCACCCTGTGATTGTCAATGACTGGCCTTGTATGCCAGAATCTTCTTACAGATGGTTTCAAAAGTTGTAAAAGCTGCAGGAAGAAACTTGAAAAGCCAGCTGTGAGAGGAGTAAGATAAACATTTTCATGAAGTAGCCCCAAAAGCAGTAATCAGAATATCAGTGGGAAAAGCCTTACAGCATGTTGGTACTATCCTGGTGAATATTGCTTGCAAAATTGATATCATATGCAGCTGTTTATGCACAGATAATGCAAAGTTTTGCCAGAATGGTTATGAACCTCACCATTTTCTGTGTTTATAAATATGGCAGTAGCTTGAGACTTCTTGCTACTGACTAGGTCAATTGGTAAACAGGTAAATAGGCACTTGTGGCCTTGTTTTGAAAGGAACCATCTGCAGGACTGCAAGAAACACTACTGATGCTGCATATATCAGACAAGTGACAGATGTAGACCAGATGCTGATGGCAGTAAAAGAAGTGCTGGATAAGCATTTTTCAGATGTCTGAGGTAGAAGCAAGACTGCTACACCTCTCTTATGACAAGAGCCTTCAGAAACAGAGCAAATCGCTGTAAGCCAGAAGATGTTCCAAAATACCAAAGCAAATGAGAGAAAGCTGATTATGCAAAAACAATTCTTGTTTGGATGCTTGTCATATTTGTTGTGTCTTCCAGGCATTAACTCTACTTCATCAATACCCTAGTCTGACATGTTCACAGTCCTGTAACCTGTTGTGGCAGCATTGAGACTAAGCCCTCCAAAAATTGGCTGAGTGAGGTGTGTTTAGGAAAAGATGAAGAAGCCATTGTAAGACAAAGGACTGTAATAGCAGGTCAAAGGAGTTTTTCCATTGTTGCCACTTTCTGTTGAATGTGGGTTTGTGATGTTCTCTCTCTGCAGCCTGAGACTTAAGCCTAACACTACACTTTGCTTGGAGGGTATAAAATTTTGACAGGTGGTTTGAAGCATCAGGTTAAAGCCGTAGCTTGGTTTCAGAGCTATGCATAAAAGAGATACCTTCCTTCATAGAATTTCCTGTGTTGTGAAGAAGAAATGATCTTTGGACTGGCTTTTTTTTTTCTTGTATTTATTAGTGTCCATTTGCACTAAAACCTAATCTCAGTCTAGCTGTACAGAGCTTGCTCTAGCTGTCTCTGATAACTGGGTAGATTAGAGATGTTTTGTTTACAAGCATACAAAACTTGCAATAATGGGAAATATTTCTGCTACGATTTGCAGTGTGTTACTTTGAGGATCATGGCCATGTCTGTGATTAACATTCTGAGGGATTTATTTTTTCTACTTTTTTTTACTGCCTATGATTCTACTGAATTTGTTTTCATATTAAAATGTCTGTAGTCTCCAAATCTTGATCTATAATTAATAGCTGTAAATATAGCATAAGAGCAACAGTGTGCTGCTGATACTTCTTAAGCAATGCAGCACCATGACAGGACTTTTATCTTGAGTTAATTTTTCCTGTAGTTTCTCTCAGCTTGAAAATATGTGAATAGAGGTCTGGGTTTTGGTTGCTCTTTCTATAGACCTTTCTTCACCTAAGTGCTAGGTTACTGGTGTCCATACCTGAACTGGAGATACTGGAAGTGAAAGGGATCTGTAAAGTCATCCCTCTGCCTTGGCAGTTTGCCTGGCAATAGTCTGTCATGTAGTAATTAAATACTATAAGCAAGTCACATAATGGTTATAGGTTTAAATTAAAACATGTTGCTAAATTGTTGCCTCCAAACCAGTTGTTGGCTAACATGCATGGGGGTACTGTCATAAGGTGTTCTTTTCTTAATCCTAGCACCTCATAAGGTGTTCTTGTTGTTCTGCTTTAAAATAGTGGATAAGCAGATTTGCTGGTGTGTGTATGCTGTTCTCTGCTTCTGTGAGGTCATTTTCTCACCTGCTTTATCAGCTGCCTAAGATAGAGGAGCAGCATGTGTCAATCCTAGCTCCTCTGCCCTCCCAGGCTAGGTGGGGGAGTTTTCTTGCTGCAGTGGCTGAGCAGACTGGTCTCCTGCAGTCTTGACATGCCCCCTTTGATGCTTCTGGTGTCAGGTGCTGGCTTTTAGTGTCAGGGTCTGTCTTTTAATTAGACTGATCCTAGAGAATGCCGTTGGAGCTGGATTGAATGTCTGGTTCTGCGGGAGCTGTGTGAGTGTGGCTGGATGTCTCTTACCCCTCCCGTGCTCTGTCAGCAGGGCAGTTTGCTTGTTTCCCAGGCTGCTTCTGATGAAACCAGCTGACTTTATTTAAATCAGGTATTGAAATTGCTTCCATTAAGGTGGCTGATTTTGACTGAAGTGGATTAGGGATTGTTCAGGAGGGAACTCTGGCAGAAGTGCTGTTAGAGGCAACTGTGGCAAATTTCTTCTGTTTGCAAAATAACCATCTCTCTACATCTTAACTGGTAGTAAAACCTGTGGAAAGTAGCAGTTGGCCCAGCACATCTCTCTGGGGTTTGTCTTCTCCATTCTTCACCACAGTGCTTGGCAGTGGTGATGCTCAGACACAGAAAAGCTTTGGTATTTTCCAGATGAGCCCATCCAAAAGTATTTAAAGGCTCGGCACCCACGTTCAAGGCTTTGTTTACAGTGCCTTGAGAATCAGTGGAGAGGATTCTCCAGGACACGTGAGGACTTGTTCAGTGGCTGCACTGTGAGTTTCTGCTCTGAAAATCTGTGCTGGGCATTGTGTAGATTGTGAATGTTAATTTTTCTGTTTGGCATTTAGCCCACATTAAAACCACCGTGCTGCCAGTGCCCTTGGGTTCTCAGCATGGGAAGGAATTGTGCCTTACTGATTACACTCTGTGCTTCAAAAGGGCAGGGAAAAGTTGTGGCTGTGTTAGTTGAGTTCCACTTTTGCACCTTCCAACCTGAAAGTGCAGTGAGCGATCTCACGCAATTCTCAGAGCTCAGCACAAGGTGTTTTTGCATAACAGCTGTCATGGTGATCCTCGTTCAAATTTGTGCAATAAGGATACCAAGCTTTCTATGCTGAGGGGAAATACTCAGTGAGGTCTTTGGAAGGTTATATAAAATTGTAACCAATCAAGATGCCGTCAGTGCCTTTAAGATGGAAATTTATCTCCATTTTAGTCTATTGCTGTAAGCATAAGCAGTTCTCTAGATATGAAATTTTACGCTGGTCAGAACTATCTATCACTTTTAATGCCTTTGAGAATTTAAGCGATTTTAATGATTATTACTTCAGGATGATAATACAGTGGTTTTATATATAT
>NW_008685360.1:12078-24223 GCF_000695815.1 Acanthisitta chloris
TAAAGGGTTTCCATTTAAATAATTTTGAAATGGTTAAATATTTTTCCATTCTAAACATGTGTTTGTTTGTAATGTATTATGCTTTTTTGATCTAAAGGACTTTCTAAAATATTTTGTAATCATTTTTAAAAAATAAAATATTAGTAAATAACTGAAGTGTTTCTTGTTTTGGCTGCTGTGATTTGGTGTTGCTATGTAGTTCTTCCAGCGCCAGCCATAGGAAATAACATCATTCTTTGTTCTGGTTTGGAGGAAAGACCTCGCATTGTGTTTGCCTGTTACTGGGGAAAAGGGTCCAACTTGCAAAGCTGGATATTCTCACTGAAAGCTCCCAGGAGAAAAGGTCTGATAAGGTCAGTATTGCCTCTGACCACAGGGTCCAACCAAACTAGTTTGCAGTAGCCTTTACATATTGTGGTCTATTGGTTACTGTGACAAGCATAATCCAAGTGCTGCTTTCCTATTGTCTTGATTACATGGAGCTGAAAAAAAATAAAGTGGCAGACTTGCTAAAGGAAGGAGCACGAACTAGGAGAAGGTGTTGAGAGCAAATGCTTTATTCTGGTGTAGTAAAATGCAGGTGATCAAGTTACTTGGTTGAGGGAGAGTTGCTGGGTCCTTTAAAATGGTTTGGCTGATTGTCAGTGGTAGGAGGTGAGGAAAAGGAAATAAACCTGCATGCTTTCTGGAAGGGTAGTGCTTTTTCATTTCATGAGCCTACAGATTGCTTATTACCTGGTGGTCATCTTGTACACAGGAGGAGAATGACACTTTCTTTGTTGTCAACACTGAAATTGGAAATACTACAAAATTGTAACATTAAGGGTAAAATTGTCTCTGATGAAGCTGCCAGAGGTGAGTGTAACTATGAGGATTTGTAAAGAAAAAAGTCTCTAATGCTTTTAATTACATTTGAAAACTAGATGCAAGAAAACAATTAAGGCAAAATGTTGCATTAAAAGGGTATGTCAGTAGTGGATTTACATACCGTGAGAAAATAACTTGGAAGTCCTAGATTTAATAATTCCAGTCATGACCACACAGTTTGAGTCGTGACAGTTCCTTTCTCAGGAGTGTAATCCAAGTTAATTCACTGTAAATTACCAGACTAGTGCAGCAGGGCAGAATATAGGCTGTTAGTCTGCAGCTTTGCTTTGTGAGTGCACAGGCAGCACCTGCTCACTGCCGTCTGCCCATCCATTGTTCCAGGCACGTAGGTGTTTCCTTGCTTTGGGGTGGGCTTTGTCCTCAGAGCGAGGAGCACGACCGGCCACCTGCTCTAGCACACAGCTGCTGCCGTGCAGGAACCAAGCAAGGCTGACTGCTTTGACTAGGGGTTTGGGTGTGACTGCTCTTAGGATTCAGCATGGTTATTCTTTGCCTGCTGAAGGAAGCGCAGGGAGGGCCGGCAATGTATTTTGCATTGTTCGTGCCATCTGCACAGGAACTGCTGAGAAACTGCAGGAGGGAAGTTTGCCCACAAGAGGGCAAAGATGATCCTGTGATTGAAATTATGTGGTCTGGAGGCCTTTACCCTCTTTCCACCTATATTTTCAGTGGAGCTGAAGACCCTGTGCCCTCTGTTGTCAGTGTGGCTATAAACTGAACTGTGAGATTTAGGGATGCTGCTCCCATCATCCGCTTATTTCTCAAAATGTAGCTTGAAGGAATTACGGTAACATCTCCTTGGGACAATATTGATGAGATTATACTCTACCTGAGCAGTTTGAAAGGGTTTTACTTGTATTCCTTTTGTTTTGTAACCTCTCAATAGATGTTTTTAAAAATTCAAGTCAGGGTTCAGCTGCATGACAACACCTGCACCTATAACACTGCACTGCAGCTCTGGAGATTTTTGTGGTCTGTACTGTGCTGTGGTTCTCAATGAAAGGTCTGTGGATCATGGGTGGGAAAAGTGGTGAGTACCTGAGCATTTCCTGGACTCTCATGAAGTTAAATGAGAGAAGCTTATTATCCAAAAATGCAAATTATGCTTGCTGGAAAAAAAAATCAGGGCCCACAAACAGGAATGTTGGCAAACACAGCTGTAAAGCATGCCAGGCAGGACTTCTTGCAATTCCAGTCCTCTTCAGGCATCCCAGTGAAACTTGCTTTGACCAGCCCACGTGTCCTGATTGCTTAGTTTGTTTCTTATGACCTATTATCTCTCAGCTGAATTATTGGTGGGAAAATAAACCAGACTTGGCTGTTTTGATGTTGGCAAGTCGTGAGGTGAGAGTCAGGGCTTCACGAGGACGTGACAGCATAAGCACATACTTCTATAGTATGACTCATGTGCAGCCAGATGAGGACAGCAAATACCCACTCAGGTATCTGCTGCAAATGTGCTGCCTGAAAGCGTGTACTATTCTGCAGTGCTAAGTTTGGGGGTGTACTTCAGAGCTCTCTTTTTAGTCCTCACTTGGACTTACTGGAACCATAATATTGTAAGACAAAAAGCATGACAAGTTTTTTATTACCATATGCTCTACACTTGCTTAGGGAATGGTGCAGTGTTGCTCAAAATAAGGCAAGTCTGTCTGCACTACAGTCCTACTTTTAACTACTTCCTTTGCACCAGCTGTCGCTCTTCCAGAAATATCAGTGTAGACGTGATTCTGAAATCCCTGTGCATGCTGAGCTGTAGATAAGGAAGAGGCAGTTCTTAATTGTCCTGTGGCCTCTGCACTCCACTAACCAAAGCTGTGGAGCTGCTGCCCTGGTGTGAGCAGCAAGGCATCCTCACCAAGGAGGACAGACTCACCACTCCTACTGTCATTGTTAACAGCTGTTTTCAGTCTCCTATGCCTGTCTGCTCTGTTTCAAATGCCTCAGATCACTGGGTTTTGATATGTTGTTAAAGCCCTGTTTCCCATTCCTGGACCTCAAATCTAAACTAAACTTCCCTATCAGTGCAATTCATAGCAACAAGAGCTTTGGCTAAAGCTCTGCCTGCTAGTTTCTCAAAACAGCTGGGATAAAGTGGCTATGGAGGTCTATCTGAGGGGGTACCATACAGCCCTAGAAACAACTTTCTCATTAATGTAAACCTGTTTTTCTGCCTCATAGTCCTTTTGCTCAGAAAGGCTTGTTTTATGAATGAACCAATGTTGTCCTTGACTTGATACAGGGTTTTTTTTTTAATTGTAAACGCTTGTTTCTGGCAATGGTGCCTCTCATTTGAGGGTAACAAGGGCATAATTATTCAGCTCTCATGTATCACAAACTGCTGAGCATGAGGTATTAATGGAGTGCTTTGCTGCCACCATAGCTTAATAGCTACAGCTGCAGCATTGTGCTCTTGTTTGGCAGGGGTTCATGGAAAAGGGGGATGCAGATCATTAAGTTTTATGTTAAGAGTGATTTACAGATGTAGAAATAACAGTAGACTGTGCTAGATGGACAAAGCACTTCTGATTTAAAAGGAGCTGTTTTTCCAGCAGGGCTGTGATTCGTACTCATGGTGGTACAGTCACCAGCACCAGTCCACATCATATAACCCCCAATAATCTTAATGAAAGAAAGTTGTGTCAGTGTAATTGTGTGTGCTGGCAGGGCTGTACTAGGGGAGGAGGAGGAGGACTCAGACCCTACTATCACAGCTGGCTTGCAGATGTACTAGAAGGAAGCTGCAAATAGATGTTTTTGGCTAGCTACAGGCTTTGAGGTGACAGGTCTGGTTCCTTCCCATCACCCAGTTATGGCATCAGCTCTGTTAAGTGCTGAGATGCAAGTGCTGGAATTAAAAGATGGATGTTGCCCCAGCTCCACCTGAGAGAGTAAAAGGGGCCTCTCCTCAGCTCTACTCTGAGATGTTCCAGCTGAGAGGCCAAGCTGCCCTGGTAGATGATGGAGGAAGAGGCACATCTAGAAGGTGAATCAGAGGGGAAAGGTAAGTCATGAACTCTGAGTCACCAGTTCTGTGATTCACTCTTGCCCTTCTCTTTCTTCATTGAATATGCAGGGGAGAATGGCTGGGTATTAAGGCTAGTCCTGTGCTTTTTCCTGGGAGAATGGTACTTACTCTCTTTGGGCTGTAAAAAATAGGTGCAGAATGAATGCTGTGTCTAATTTCCTGGTCTGACCTTGTATGCTGAAGGATTAGGTCCCTCTGTGTCTACACCTGTGGAGTTTTCTTCCCCAAGCTTCTAGAGGCTTCAAGCTATGCCAAGAGGGCTGCCTGTCTGCTGTTCTTCTTTCTGCACAAGTGCAAACATGTAAGAAAAGAACAAGTGGTTCAGACATACTTAATTTAGCAAGGACTCTGCATTAGTGGCTTGGGGATATTCACCCCTGTGGGGAGAAATGTCCCACCACTCTGCTTGGCCTACCACATCACTGACACACATGCCAGCTCCAAAGGCTGGTTGCTGTCTTTCTGGTAGCCCCTTCATCAGCCACAGAAACATGCAGGTGTTTCCTTCACCACCACACATTACCTTTTTCTACACATACTCACACATGCAAAGCACAGGGCACTTGGGCTGTTCTTTTTCTTCTGTGCTATTCCCTCTTTTCCCCAAGTGCTTGGCTTGCTGCACAGTTGCCTGGTCGACTTTGCACGGTCCCAGCCTGTGGGCACACCTCTCTGGAGTCACCTGCGAGAATCGCTCTGAAGGTGATGGACATGGCAGTGCCTCTGCACGCCAGGCAGGGCTGAAATCACTTTAGGGCCATTCAGAGTGACCTGGGAGCTTTGTAGCACCAAGTGTTGGCACCAGGACATCTGTGCCTTCCTGTGTTGTGTCACACTGCTGGCACAATTTCTTGTCACAGGGAGGAGGGCAGGACTGCTGTTCTTTTGCTAATGCTTTAGAGATTGCAGTTCAGTCCTTCCAAACAGTTGCATTGTGCATTGCTGTTATTGTAGGTCTGTAAACATCTAAAGAGCAATAAATGAAACCTACAATGTCTTGGGTATGCTGAGTTCAACTCAGTCCAAGCCAGGATTAACAAAAACTTGTTTTAATTGAAGCAATTTTATCTATGCCCTAATCCTTTCTTCTGCTTCAAAAGCTCCAGCCTTCATGTCTGGCTAGTGCTCTGAAGGACATACTCCTCTCAAACTCAAATCTCACTCGAGAGCCAGTTAGCATTTACCCAGTGACAAAACCACTTTTGAAAATATTTATCTTATGTGCCTTTCTGCAAAGCTGTAGTTCAGCAATATGGAAAAACCAGGTGCTACTGGTGGTATCATGTTCAGGAAGTGATATGAAAATATTAACCCTAAGAACAGTGCTGTTCTGAGATGCTCCCTCAGGAAAGGTCGAGTAGCACTGCTACTCTGATCTGGCCCCTTCTTCATCTGGACTTTCTTTTCTAGCTCTGCCCTCATTCCTCACCACCACCACCCCAAAACACAAGGTCCCTCTAAGCCTCCTTGTTATGTACTCTCCCTACCATACTGCTGCCCACCCCCAGCACGCAACAAGCAGCTAGATCATCATGCTTTTGGCTACTTAATGCTGGCTTTTTAGAGCCAAGCACTGAGCCAGAACAATGCCAAAGATTTTGGTATCTAAATTTGACCTTAATGTAAAACTAAAAGCTTGTCTTAGCAGCCACCTTGCCCTTTAGACAGGAAAATCCTGTGGTGCTGCAACTAATTTTCTTTCTTCTTTCTTTTTTTTCCTCCTAACTTTCAGACTCTCTGCCTTCATGAAGTGCTGCTTCTGGGCGTGGCCAGACAGCTTCACTTTCACTGTCAGAGCAGCTCAGACAGAAGTTTGGTAAAGGCCAAAAGCAGACAGGTTTGTTTTTCTGCCAACTGCCCCAAGGCAGAGGGACTGGTTTGAGCAGGTGATGAGAACTTGTTTGATGCTTAATAAGTTGTCAAGTCATTAACACAGCAAAACAGTGCAGATATAAGATAAGAGGATAAAGCTACTTCATCAGTTATTTAGAAATACAATTAATTTTTAAACTTTTCTCAAGCTCCTGGATGGTGGGAACCCACTGTATACTGGTCAGTTCCTAGTAATACACAACAGCACATATTTGCCATACTGGCCGTGAGAAACCAGAGTGCTGACCCAGGGGACTTGCTGAGGCCGATGGACTCTGGGCTCAGGGACAGTCAGAACAGAAATAAACTCTGGAGTAGCCAGCTGTGGGTAACCAGTGACCTCTAGAAGGGACAGACAGGAGCAGCCAACAGCACTTACTGCTTTTCCTGTGTTCCAGCTGCCATTGTCCTGGGAAAATGTAATCATCCTTCTCCAAGAGAGGAACATGACAAGCACCAGTGCAACTTTCTGACCTGCTCCATGTAGCAGAGTTAAACAAGCCCTGGGACCAGGGATTGAAACCAAGATCTGCCTGTTCCCAACAGGATGGCTTCACAAGTGTGCAGCCCTGTGCACCTGCAGAGGAGTGAAAGGAAAGCCAAGGGCACTTGCACTTGCGCTCTGAAACAGCCTGAACAGGAATGTTGCTAAGAATACCCTAGAGCTTTGTGGTGAGCACTCTCTCCTGCCATCTGGGTGTAAATCTCTGCAGGCAGAAAGAACAGGACGTGGACCTCGCACAGACACTTTCTCTGGTACCCACTTCTGCTCATCTCACACAACCAGCAGCACCTCCAGGATGTCAGCCCAGAGTCAAACTCATCAGTAGGGCCCAGTGATACCTATCTTCAGCTTTCCTTAGCTTTCAGATGGCACTGAGTCCAAAAGCAGGTCTGTACTTCACCCCAAGTCAGAGGGATGGCCAAGGCCAGTGGTCAGCACATAGCATCAGCAGCAGCATTTTGCTCCATGCTGTCTCTGAGAACAGTGGAGTCCTGAGCAATTTGAAGTTAAATAGGGCAGAGCATATGGTAACTTGATGCCATGTTCCACAGCCTCTGCATCAGGTTTAGTGCATCCTCCCTCAGCTTTAGGAGAACATGAAAATCCTAGACACAGGCTATAAAGTGCAGGCAAGCAGTAAAGGGATATTTCTATCACTCCAGGCAGGTCTGCCCTTTAATTACTGACACAGCCAGAAACTGCTGATATCTGACACCATTTCCATTAGTTCATAATGCACTGACTTTAGATCCTCCCCTCATAAGCTTTCTACTAATGTTTGCACCTGATCTTCCTTCTCTCTGCCTCCTTTTTGTCTTAGTAAGTTCCTAGTCCTTTTCCCTGGAGCATTACTCAACACCCCGTGCCACACGCACGCTTCATGAAAAGTTATCATTATCCCAGTGCTTCCCCCTCTATACCTCACATAGTGATTTGTTCCCAAAGCCCTTTGGGAGCAAAGAACCCATTCCTTTATAGGTCATGCAAAACAAAACACAACCACTTCCCAGCAGCAGAAAAAGGATGCAAGCTGTCACATAACCTGCAGTGTCTTCATGCAGCACCATAGCTCTAAAGATTTTCAAAGCCTCCCCTTCCTCTTTTAAAAAAAGTTTCATTTCCCCTTCTCATTTTCCCAGTTTCTACCCAACAAAATCATTCTTCACTCTCTAATTTACCTCAAGCCCCCAGTGCACAAACATCATAGGGGTTTTTTTCACAGTATGAAACAGTTTGTACCACCAATTTTCTTTTCCCAACATTTACATTTTAATTTTTCAGTAAAAACTGAAGTCCCACACTCTACCTGTGTTAGCTCAAAGGATATACTACACTCATCTTGGAGCTGAAGAGGATGGACAATTTTTGGGTGCGATATTTGAAGAGCAGCACATCCAAACACAACAGCAGGGGAATGGCTTTCTCTGTGACTCCTACCTCTTGTCCTCCAGTTACAGGATGTATTCTGACACTCTGGAGAGAAAGTCACTGCTCTAGTAAAGGAAGGAAAAAAAATGAACAGGACAACAAGCTGATTCTATACATCACCCAAAGAGCTAACAGAGTTTATTTCTAAAACAGCTGGAATCCCATATTTGACAAAGTTGCAGACAGATGGAGCTTTCAGAACCAGGTTGACACTAAAGGAAACTTAAAACACTTTTGCTGGCACAGCTACAATGGAGCAGTGCTGAATTCCCTGCCAGATGGAGCTGTCATTCAAAGATCCCTGGTAGAGCTGGTGATGCCAGCAAAAATCTGTGCTTTTCTTGGGAAACATGCTTCACAAGGAGGATTTGGGGAAAGCAAGGAAACTTTGGCAGCAGAGATGTCAGTTTTCCAGCCTGAAAGCATCCCACATTAAGAGCATCTGGTGAGTCTATGCACCCAGCCCTGTCATAACAGCAAAACGTGCAGGCATACCTTAGCCCTGTGGACATGCACAAAAACCAAAAGGGAAGTAGTAACTTACTTCTCCTGATCCAGTATAAACAAGTGCACTTGCAGCAAAACATATTCTTTGGACAATCACAAAGCATAGTTCAGAAGTTCTTTGGCTGTTGGACTGCATGAAATTCCCTGATTTTTTCCCCATACAGTGACAAGTGACAGTGATGTGGGAAGCCGAAAGAAAGATGCTAGTATAGTGCCAGGAGAGGGCCCATGATTCCAGCAGAAAGTGGAAACAGTCTTTTCTTCAGAGCAAAGAACTCAGGCTCCAGCCCCAGTCCTTATAAGCTGCTTCTCCCCACTGCCACCACAGTGCTGAGGTCTCGGCTGCATTCACACTGTCTGCAGCAGAACATTGGCCAAGAGGGGTTAAAGCTTGCAGGAAGGTTCCTACTGTCTATCTGAGGTGATATCTCAGGAGGTGAAGGAGAAATAGAGCATGTCCCTTTCATCTAGGGGAACAGAAGAGGTTGTATCCTTAAATATCTACCATGTCAGTCCGAATTAAAGTCAGTCCAAATTAAAGTTGCTGGTTTCCAAAAACTATAGTTATGTCAGTCTTGACAGGACTGGTGATCAAGCACCCCTGTTGTAAAAAATTACACACACATATGTGTGTGTGTTTGTACCTTCCCCTGCAAGTATTTTCACTCCAAGTGACCAGAATGAAGTCTCTTGTCATGTATGTCCATTTGATTGGTCCTGTGCTGGCAGGGCGAGGAAGCCTAAACTATCACTGACACTGCTGACAGTGGATTTCTGTCTGAGAAGAATGTTTGTTCTCTTGAGCCAGAGAGACTCTGAAGCATGTTCAGTTCATGGTGAAAAGAAAAAAATGGGCCGTTTCTGACCAAATACAAAACATATCATCTGAAGGTATGGGGCAGAAAAGCAGGCCAAAGTCAGACATTGTAAAGAAATTTAAAATAGTCAATATTAAAATAGTACTATTATAACTGCCTGCTATGTAATTCTATTTAAATAATTCTCTACATTAATGTCAAAGCAGTTTCTCTTGGAGTGAATGTATATGCCTTCATCCACAAACAGCAGACTTTTGTGCTTTCAAGTTGTTTCCTGCTCTATGCTGCTGTAGTTAGGGCACTTATGAAAAGGAATGGCAAGAAGAATCACAGAAACTAGACACTGTGAGGAGGGGGATCCCTACCTCTCCAGGTTATCTGCTCAGTTATTTTCATTTACTTACTCAAAATTTTTGACCCTTTAGCAGTTGGCCAATTTCTCTTGTCAAAGAGATTAAAAGAAAAATTCTAAGTAAAGATACATATATTAAGATGAGAGAAAAAAATAAGGTGGCAACGAATAGCAACGTATCATGACCTGCTATGAGGCACAAAAAGATTTTTCCCAGAGGACCACTTAATTACGTAGCAGCATTGATGCAGAATTTCAGACAAAAAGAAAAATACATAGCAGGCCAGAAAAATGCTTTTTCCTCCGCTTTGGCCCTGGTAAACTTTATAAATCCTAGTTTTTGCAGAAACATGCTGCACCATCATGCAGTAGTCTTGATAGAAGAGACCAGCTTATAAGTACAAGTTCTACTTCACAGCTAGACATGAAAGGGGAAGCACCAAGGTGGAGGAGGGGCCTGCGGTTCCTTTTTCCCTGCAAAGAATTTCCAGCTCACCAGAGATGCACTGCAAAAGGAAAGACAAAGGCATCAAGAAGGCATTGTCTCAGCCTTGAAGTTATGTAGAACTCCATGATTGTACCAGGCTGGACAAAACTGAACTGTTCTGTCTGTCCAGGCTCTGGCCAGAGTTTCCAAAACCATGGATCCCAGCTGAGGCAGAGGAAGGGACAAGCCACAAGTAAGAGTGAGAAAGAAGCACATTGCTCCATTCACAATGGCATTCTATAAACACTGTTAGATTTCAAAGAGAATAATTTATAGAAAATGCACAAAAATTTACTACAGAACAGGCCTTACTGTATAAAGGAAAAGAAAAAGATCCCACAAACCATTAAACATGTATTTTTGGGTATATATTTTCCTGTATTTGGCAAAGGGAAGTTTTTAAAAATCTTTGATTGCTAATAACCTGTAAAAATTCGTGGAAAAAATCCCTCATTTCATCATGGACTGTTGGGGTTAGGAGGGAGTGTGTGCAGTGATGTATTTAAGTTGCAGTTCATAATTTTTCATGCTGGCTGAGCTTATGTCCACAGTTCTGATAGAGGTAACAATCTGATAGAGGTAACAAAGAATTGGGTCAGCTCATCCAGGCACAATTTAGTTTGTAACAGTTCCTTTGTTAAACAAATATCCTTGAAAGTTAAGAATCAGTTAGGAATTTGAAGGATTCCCCTTATGTAAACAGATGGAGGAAATCAAAACCAATTTTTCCATCCTGAAAGGAGAACCAAACAACAGTCCAAATGAGTTTTAAATGCACTTATTACAAATAGCTGGAAATTACCACAGCCCAGCTTGTGAGACAGAAGTTGTTGTTCTCCGTAAAGCTCAAAACAAGCAGATTCTCCATTATAAACTTCTTTGGGTGGGGTGGGAAGTGAGGGGAGCTGAAAACTTTGGTTCACAATGTTGTCTTGCATAGGCATTCAAGTGGATCTTCCAAAGCTACTGGCTGTCCAGTCTAGTAACAAAATACCCATGCTCTCTCCTCAGTAGTGGACGCTCCTCTTCGGTATCCTATTTTGTAAGGCAGATGTCTTGCAGAGATGATGGAGTCATACAGATGCACCTTTGAAAAGGAAAACAGTGTCACTTGCATTCCCACAAACAAATTCATCTGCTTTATTAAAGAACACACAGGAAACCTTCTTTTGGTAAGGGGTGGGGAAGGGATAAAAGAAAGCTCTGATATGTTTGCTATTAGCTAGAAGCAAGTTATTTTGCTCTTGTAGTTATTTGCTAACAGCTGTCAGTAGCTCTGAGATGTCTGTGTTGACAGAAAATATGGAATTATTGCTTTGTGAGTAACTTTAAGTAAAAACAAACAGGACATTAATAAATCCTTCCAGGTAGACATAGCCCTGTGGCAGAAAATATAAATATTCATATTGGGAAGCATTCTGGCAGTTATTAACCATGATACTTACTTGTTGACTGCGTGATGCACGAAACCTTGTAGGATGACCACATGCTTAAAACACAGAGTATTGTAGCCAGGAACCCGAAAGTCTGCATGAGAAAACAAATAAACCACAAATACTTACAGAGCAGTAGATGACACATATTCCATGCATGTATATTCAGCTACATATTTTATGACATTAATAGACCAAAAAAAGTGATATTTTTACTCCATTCTGCCACAATACTAAAAAAATTAAAGTTTGTGTAGTATAATAGCAGCTTATGTCTTGTCAAAACAATGACTGAAAAGGTAGACTGACAGTCATATAAAATGAGGGAGAAAAAGCTGGACAGCAGCATTGAGTCTCATCCTCTAAACTTCTCACTAGGTTTCTGCAACAAAGAAAAGACTGTTTCTAACACCTCCGATTACTGCTCTTTTACTGCCCCATTCAAACAAGTTGTTCCCTGTTTTCTGCCAAATAAACAAGTTAGGTAAGTCTTCTAGTCTGTTTGCATCATCAAGACTAAGTTTCTGAAAGTAATTCTTTATTCTGGAGGAGTTGTATTTCAGGTCCTGCTGCTGTGGAAATACTGTCACCCACACTTGTAAGTCATGCCTCTCTCTGTAAAGTCCTTCAGCCAAAAGAGCAGAGAGCATCTGTCAGTAAGTCAGCTCAGAATCCCACTGGGTTTTAGCTCAGGAGAAATCATCTTGAACAGGGCTCTGTTCAGGAGCAGGAGGCATCACAAGCCAAAGAATGGGGTGAAATCCTTTATGTACCTTCCAGGTGCCTCACCAGTCCTTTATAAAAACTGAATTGTCTTAATTCTTTCC
>NW_008685360.1:24246-48320 GCF_000695815.1 Acanthisitta chloris
AAAGCAGAAGCCTTTGGTTTCAACACTCTGACAGGACAAATACCCACTTTAGTGGTGAGTCTGAAGTCTCACAGCAAAATATTTCTGTTGGCACTGTGTTACACAACATTCACTGAAATCAGCTAGAAGATAGTTCACCCAACCAAGACACAAGCAAGGCAAGTCTGTAAGAAGATAAACGTACAACTAATAGATTTCCAATGACCTACTTAATATATATTGCAATTTTAAAAATGTCAAGACTAATAAACAGAGTCTTACCGCCCCAGCCACAAGTCCCGTAATATTGTAACTCTTGGCTGCTGCTACAATCGATCCAATGAGAAGCAGAATTGTGCCAATTAAGTAATGAAGAAACTCCTGGAAAGACAAGCACAGCCTGCATCAGAAGGGAAACTTATCAGGAAAGCATTTTGATATGCCTCAGAAAGAAAATAACTTGGCAGACCAGAGGACGAAACACTCGTCAAAAGAATGAGAAAAAAACCCAAAGCAAGGCAAAATTAAAAAGCCCCGTTGGCAGACCAGAGGACGAAATACTCGTCAAAAGAATGCGAAAAAAAACCAAAGCAAGGCAAAATTAAAAAGCCCCAAATAATCCATGTTGCAAGTGGATTCTGTATCTGTTCATAAAAGGAGGGACAATCTTCAGGTCTACTAGTGTCACTGGAATAAAATTTACTTACTGGGTATAGATTCAGTCCTTTCAATTCAACATGGTACATTGCTGAGGATGAAACATGTATGTTTATTGCAGCAAGTATGCACCTTACTTAAAGAGATAGTTCCAGAGGAAGGAAGAAGCCTTAAGGACCTATTTCTCTAGCAGATATGAAATGGCGTAAGTGGTAAACCAAATGCTCCTATTTCTGATAATCTTAGAAAGTAAGCAGTGGATCCACTGCTGGACTTACTAACAACTTACATCAACCGAGACTCAAAACAGGAGGGATGCCAGAACTGCAGCAAGACATGATCATAGAATCAACCAGGTTGGAAGAGACCTCAAGGGTCATCGACTCCATGATGCTTTCTGAGAGAGCACTGAGTCACCACATTTAAGCTCTTCTCTAGTCTATCAGGCCAGGAGTCAAATTTACCTTGTTAAAAGCAGGGGTTATCTGTGGATTGGGATTTTGAATCCTCACAAAGCTTTTGGCAACCAGTATGGATGTTTGCAAACTGAACTGCTTCCTGTGCATGGTGAGCTGGGCAGGAGGTATCTGCTTCCTTTAACTGCACTGCACTACCAGCATGAGCCAAGCAAATGCCATGTATAAGGGAGAGGAGAGATTCTGTCTCAAACCAAAAGATAGTCCCAAAAGGAAATTGTTCAAGGAAAGCCCATAAGATAAACTATCATACCACACCAGTTTCTCCTGCTCAGGTGTTTTTAGAGAGCTAAGAAGGATTTTTGCCATAAAGCAGGCTCTTAGACTGCAACTCACTTGCCTTATGTGTAACTTTGTTTTGGGTAATCAAGATCTCAACCTTGCGTTGGCCAGAATAAATTACTTCCATAAGGAGGCTTCTCAGGCTAGTCCATGACACAGCAGGCAAATTAGGCTTGCCACTGCCTGCTTAGAGACAACAAATAAAGCAGTGTACACAGGCTACTACTTTAGATGAATCTATGGCATGGGCAAATAGATGTGCAATAGAATCATCAAAGGCTAAATTAGGTGGAGAACCAACCCCTGGCATGGCCAAGAGAGTGCCCCTCTGGAGAAATACTTCCCAGATTTAAAAGGTGTCAGCGCTGAACAACTTCTTGAACCACTCCAGCTTCACTGACTGCAAATCACGCCCCTGATTGCAATGTAGAGATCCTGCCAGAAAACTCATCTGAATGCTAGCTGTAGTTTCCCAAAGTCTCCTACATGTCTTCCTATTCTGTTCCAAAGATACTTAAATATGTGACTGAAAATGAGGTTGCTTGTTTTGTAAAAGAGCAGCGATGTTCAAGCATCACATCCCATAAAGCTACCAGAAGCTGAGCAGCTGCAAACTGCAGTGCCTTAAACTCACTAGGGACTCTGGAACATTGAGGAATGATGAAACACACAACAGGAAAACACAAAAGCAGCCTAAACAGAGGCCAAAATGGCATAGCCCTATTACATCAATGCACACATTAAATGCTGCTTTACAAAACTGTCATTTATTAACTTACTTCAGTCCTTTATTTCTATCCCTGCATCTGTATTACCTCTAGATAAATAAGTACACCTTTAGAGACAGATAGTGGTGGCACACATTTGAAAAAAAAAGAAGTCTAACCATATTCTTCAGCTAAAAAAAAAATTATATTTTTCTCTCTGGTTAGATTTGGATGGATGGATAAAACGTTATCTTAGATCTGTAAACTACTTACATAGCTTTCATTAAATGCCATCCAACAACTTCTTGGAATTCAAAATCCCTCTATATCTACAGTTGGCTTTCCCCATTCCTTTGGTCTTTCCTCTGTGGAACTAACATGTCACTATGCATAAGGGAGGCATGTTGTGAAGTGTTATAAAAATCCATCATTCCATACTAGGATGCAGAACTCCTCTGTTAGCTGACCTGACCCAGAGCTACCGAGGAAGTTCAGGTCTCACATTTTCTATGCTGCTTGTTAGTTCTCTGCTAGGATATGAGAGATGGATGTGTGTGGGAAATGCAGGAATGAGGCAGGAACATCCTGCAGGATATCCCAGGAATGGCCAGGCTATGGCAATCAGGCTCCTATTTCTTGCTATTGTATCACTTACCTAAAACCATACCAAAAAGACACATTTGACTTAAATAGCACTCACAGACTTTATTTTGAGACAGGATGTAGTACATGAATTCTAATGCTATGATTTGGTATTTTAGCTGCTCTAAATGACCTGAGCTGAAGGCCTGAGAATCAGTAGCTTCTTTTCAATGGTCTCAGAATAATGCTATTGCCTTCCCTGGAGTAAATGTGGATTTCTATCTGCGTAAAGGAGGTCAGGATCAGATCCAAATCAGCCCAAAATCTTAGAATTACAGCATCTGCTGAACTGAATACTAATAACAAAAAGATTTGCATACAAGGCAAAAAATAATTAAGTGAAAGACAATCTGTCATTGTGAGATAGCACAAGTAAATGGGCTAAGAAATTAAGACAACATCCCCGAGAGAGGCAAGGAACTGAGATGATCTGCAGGCTTACCGCAAGTGGCCAGCTAACACAAGTGAGCTTCCTGTAGATTCTGAAAATGTAGATAATGTAGAAGAACAAAATCATAACCAAGTCACACATGGTGACAATCTGAAAGAAGCTGTACGCGCTGTAATCTCTCCACGGAGAATTATTTACGCTGATGAATCCAATCAGCAGTGAGATCTGGAAGACAAAAGGCACATTAATGATTTTTACAGTGGTGCTCAGAGGGTTGTAGAGATGATTTTAAATACAACAAAATGGCACTTAGAAACTGAAGACAAATATCTGTGCAAATTGGGTGGTCCCAACAAAATGGAGGACAAAGTAATGAGCATGCTAATATTGTTTTATAATTTGCTGTTAAATGAGCTGAATCAACATTAAGAGTGGGGAAAGAGCCAGCTGCCAGAAGGTAAGCAGCAGCTTCAGCCGGAAGAACCCAACCTGAAGTCTCTATGTACAATAGAAGAAGGTTTCAAATACAGAAAAGGAACTCAGTGCCTGGAGTTGCACCAGCAACTGAATCATCTAAACCCTGCAGTCTTTCAGAAGGAAATCACTGAAAGCTGTAAAAACAGAGGTGTCCATGAAGACATGCACCTTTCTTTTCATTTAGTGACACTTCTTACATTCAAAATCAGAGGACCGGGCTGCAACTGAGCTAAGTTTTACTGTTCCTTTTCTATTGCCTACAGAGCAGTAGTATTAGCAGACTGTAAGGCAGTATCATAGCAAATAGTATAAACATTTGGAGGAATTTATTAATTCACCCCACCTCCAATACAATAGTTACAAAGCTTTAATGCATTAACACTGTCACATAAAACTATAAAGCATTAGGGTACAATTTCTTTCAGCTGTAAGCTTGCAAAGCAGAAAAGCTATTTCATTTTTTTTTAACCTAAAGCTATTTGTTTATTTTACTAGTCTTGCTGCTTCCACCAGCCTGGCTAACCTGGGTGATCAAAATAAATCTACTGAGAATATACTCAGATATTTTCTCATTACAGACTTCGTCAAAACATGCTTTCAGCCACTGTAATTTTTAGTTCATCTAAAGTCAGCCAGAAGCAGTAATGATTCACATTTTAAGTGTTTCTCCAAGACATTAAACTATTAACTGAGGAAGCCATCACTTCAAGTCTGCACTATCCTTTCCTGCACACTCATCTTCCAAACTCCTAACCAACTGCATTCATTATCATAATTTCCTTAAGATTAAAGGAGAAAAAAAATATCCCCAACACCCAAACAACATAGCTTAGATTCACCCTGCCAGTGTTAACTGAGTTTCAACTGCTCAGTTTTTAGTGGACAAGCTAAATATAAGCATGCACAAGGGCAACCAAAAGCTCTGTACATGCATAAGAACATCATAAGAACTTGACACTTTCACCAAACTCCATCCAAACAGTCTCATCAATGGCTCTACAGTGAACCTTCTCAAAAAGGTGACTCAAAGAGAAAAGTCAATGCTCTGGATTCTTTCACACACAACTGGCTAAACTATTATCAGATCTGGTCCAGCTCCACTATTTTTACTGTGGTAGTTGGAGTAGTTGATATTAGCATTGTAAGTGATGCTCAGTCCAAGCCAGGGACAGGCCTCTGCACTACAGCAAGCCTACATCTCCTCCCACCTTTGAAACAGATATAGGACAGGCAAGACAGGACTAAGAGGTGCAGGGCTAGATCATACCCTGTGCTTCTCAAGCGTAGAGGTTACACGTGCCTTTGAAAATTCATGACACTGCTCAGTCCCTGTCTCCCCAAATATGTTCCTGCCCTTTGGTTTGGGAGTGTAACATCAGAGCAACATCCTGCAGATTCAGGGCTTCTGTCAGTACCACACCTGATCTCTGGGTCTCACAGCCTAGCCACTGGGGAATCCTAAGTGCATAAATCTTGCACCTTGTGCGTGGCAGAGCTTTCTGAGATGCTACATTTGTTAGAAGATAACAAAGCAATGCTCTCCACAATTCAGCATTTAAAGAACTCTGGCCCAGTTCTTCAATTCTGAGATAATCTGAATGTGATTTTATTCAATCTATGTCTACATACAGCAGGTCTACATTAAGCTCCACGAGGGGCCACGCTCTTTGTCATCTTCTCTGTCCCACCCAGATTTCACTCCCTGTCATGTGCTGGCTCCTCCATTCGTCTGTGCTGGGCCACCTCAGTGTACTAAGCCAACAGAAAAGTGAATTACTAGAAAAAGCAAATAGCTTTACTCTGGCTCAGCCACCACACGAGGCAGGGTCAGGTGAGCAAGAGAGTGTGATGGAGAAGTCAGGACTCCAATGGAAAGGATAGGGAGGACTGAGCAAGCAGGATGGCAGCAACCAGTACCACTCTGGCTCAGGCTGCCAAAGACCATCCATCTCAGTTCCTTGGATCTTAATTTAGGAGCAGAGTTGTCTGGTTTAGCTGTTGAATAACCTGAACACTCAGAAGATCATTTACCCTGTAATCTAGGAGAACACTTGAAGCAATGCAAGACACAACTATTATTTTCATAATTTAAAACTAAATTGAATGAAGTTTCATTCCACAGGAAGACTTAACAAGAAGTCACAGCAAGTCTTGTTCTTGGATAAAGGTGGGATGAGGACAACACACCTCTAACCACCAAAAGCTAAAAGGGGTCTCCCTTATTCAGATGTCTTCACAATAATCAGTTCCTAGTTTCAATTACACTGTACAAATCAAGAAGGAAGCATTAATTCACAGGAATATTAAATATGCCTTCTGGCTCGTTTCATGCTTGAATGATTAACTTCAGCAACTTTTTTTAAGGCATATAAAGGATAAGGAGGACTGAATCCTTGAAGTACAACCACCATCCAAGTAATAGAAAGCACTGGTAAAAAACCCCTTAGTTTAAATTAGACCCAGTTCATTCAACTTCATGGAAGCATAAAAGTATTTTTTCTTTTCAGTTAAAAGGTATAAAAATTTGAGAAGAACCATAAAGAAGAATGTGAGCCATCCAAGGACAGAAAATTCACCTGAGGTGTTATATGCCTCAGAAATAAGAAGATGCAAGGTAACAACCACTCAGTGAAGAATCTGTTCAGTTCCTAAGGATGAGGCAGAACTGTGGATTTGAACAAACATGCTTTCCATTTCAAGAGTACTTAACGATTAAAATAACTCCAAAACCAATTAGTTAAGATTCTCCCCTCTTTGATTTCAGATGTGCCTCAGCACAGAGACAGGAAGAAATCACTGCATGGCAAGAGGTATTTCTTTCAAAGATTTACTTTCTTAGCATAAATTTTGCAACATGAGATTTACCTGCAATTTCTAAAGAGGGACCTCTGATTGGAGGCATGTAATTCTGGTTCCCAGGATAGGTGCAAAGGGGCCCTTATCAACAACTTTATGCAAAGCTATACCACATCTGCCACACTATATTGCCTGCATGGCTAGCAGGTACAGTCAGAGTTTAAAACTGCTGAAAAAGAATGCAAGCAAAGGTAGGAAGTAGAGCCACCTAACGTCATTTGTCCCTTAAAAGTGACAAATACTGAAGTTCCTTCACTAGATATTGGTTTATCATGATATAGTGTGTGATGACTGTATTTTTTCTTTCCTCTAGGATTCCTGTTTCCAGAGAACTGAGTGATAAAATGATTAATATGTAACTGTCTGGGATAAAGTTCAACATACATCTTAAGAAGTCTGTTTGTGGCACACAGAGAAATGAATGGCAAAGCTCTAAAGTGATCAAAAGTTATGAGTGTTCTTTATGCATCTGTGCTCAGGGGAGCAGGTTATTATTCCTTGAAAATAAAAACTGGAGGCACAAAAAAATCCAGAGCATTGCTATTTCCATTTCAATATATCATTTCACAATGTGAGAGCAACACACATGTAATCCACACCCAGTGAGCCACTGTGACCAGAACTGCAGGTCAAATGATGCTCAGGCTCATTAGAAGATTTCAATGTGCCTCACAATATTTATCAATGCTCTAGACCTGACTTACAAAAAGGGTGAGGGACACATTGCAGGACGCTACTATTTAAGTGCTTTCTGGTTTCTCAGAAGCAAAGCAAAGGACATATGCATCAATCAACTCCAAGGAGGGATTTTTGGATTTAAATGAAGTTCCGTATTTACTCTGTTTCACAGAAGCTGATCAGCTTAAACTAATCCATTTCTTGACTTTCTATTGGATATTTGAAGGAAGTCATGAAGAGTGTTTAGGGACACTGGTATGTATCTCACAGTGAAGTCAATGGGAGCTAATGACAGTCAGCAATTGCCGTTACCAGACAGAAAAGATTTAACAGAGTCTGCATTCTCTTCTCGATTTTGAGCCAGGGAAGAGGTAACCACATCCTCTGCAATGTGCCTGTGGAAAATCCTGCCTCTTGAATAGCACTGACATACACTCACATACCTAAACTACATTCTGATTTAAAGTTAACTCATCTCTACAAAAAAATGAAGCAGAATTTGCTCTTTCCTGGTACAGTCTTCTTCCTAAAGCAGCCCAGGATGCTGTTGGTCACCTTTACCACCGAAGTGCATTGCTGGCTCATAGACAGCTTGTTGCCCACCAAAGATCCCAAGATCTTCTCTGCAAAATGGCTTTCTAGTTCAGGTGGCCCCTAGCCTGTACTGATGCAGGGGCTTACCCTCACATATCCCCAGATACAGGACTTGGCATTTCCTGTGTTGAACTTCATGGGATTCCTCTTTTCCCAGCCTGTCAATGTCCCTCTCCATGTCACCACAGCACTCTGGCTCATCTGCCACTCCTCCCAGTGATTTTCATCATCTACAAATTTGCTTAAGGTGTACTCTGCCCCATCATCCAGGCCATTAATGAAGATGCTGAACAACACCATCCCCAGCATTAACCCTTGGGGTATGAAACTAGTGACTGGCATCCAAGGACTTTGTACCACAACCCTCTGCACCTGGCCATTTAGACAGTCTTTAATCCATCTCACTGCTCACTTATCTAATCCATACCCTGTCAGCTTGTCTGTCAGGATGTTGTGGAAGACCATAACCTTACTGACATCAAGGTAAACAACATCTATCACTCTTCTCTTGTCCACCAAGCTAGTCACCTCATTACAGAAGGCAGAAAGGCCAGTCAAGTATGATTTCCCTTTTGTAAATCCATGCTGACTACTCCTGATACCTTCTTGTCCTTCACGTGTTCGGAAATGTTTTTCAGGAGGATTTTCTTCATCATCTCCCAAGGGACTGAGGTGAAGCTAACCAGCCTGTAGTTCCTTGCCTGCAGACATTACAACAATCTGTTCAGAATGGAACACTTTCCTTCTGTGTCTCTCAGGCTAGAGAGGATAGAGAAGGACTGGACAAGAGTGATAAATTCGCTTTCCCTGTGCTACAAAATGCTACTTGAAATGTTCCTTGGAAATGCCGCTCCTTTTTAAAAATCAGCTGTTTTCTTCCTTGTTTTTTCTTGTCCCTGACAAAGAATGAGTATCTGAAAACCACTGGTGGTTATTACACTCAGCAAAATACAAGGAAAATGTGTATCAAGACTTCAAGGAAGTAAATTTTCCACTGCAGGAAAATTCAACTCCTTCTTAAGGAAAGGAGAGGGATCATGCCTTTGTAGTAAGAAGAGATTATATACAGGAGGAAGATCCAGCTTCCAATTACTCCTAAGGCAAATGCACACTGGAGAAAAGGCCCAGACGCCGCTATATTTCTAATTTCGGATGGTCTGAATTCCACCTAACACCCTGTGCTCGCTCTTAGGGGGCTGTAGTCCTGCAGATGCAGTTAGGTTACAGAGAAAGCTCAGCTTCACACATCTCAGCTTCACAGGAGTGTGCTGGGCATGATGCTGGGACCCAGAGCAAGCCAGCCACACAACTCTCAGCCTCTCCGGTGGCTAGATCCTCCTACAGTTTGCAGTCCTGTCATGAGTCACACTGTGCAAGAGCTGCCTGCATCTCAGGACTAATGGGCTGTGCTCCCCTTCACTAACACATTGTGCTGGAGTGCACCAGCAAAGATGGAAAAGCCTGGGCCAAGCTGGCAAGTTCAAAGAAGCTTAATAGAGAATCACCTGCTCCAAGGAATGGGCAGACAACTGCATACCCACCAGTCAAGAGATTACAGGTACAATTTTCCTCACTAGTGCCCCGAGGGTAACAAAGGAAAGGACTTGCTTTGCTCTCCATGTATCCACAGGCCAGCTGGCACCACTAAGCATTTTCTGCTCATGTGGTAGAAGACTGTAGTTTATCTGACCACAGAACAATTTTATAACCCAGGAATCAATCTGTGTAAGTGCTTTGTATGATCTTTTTCTACTGTCCTGCTCTAATAGATGTCATAAATAAAGCTCTGGCTTTATTGCCAATACTTAATTCTTTTATAACATTTGGAGAGAATTAAATTTTCCTCAGACACAGCCACCTGCACAAAAATATATCCAGCATGATCTCCAATACTGACAAGAACCTACTGCAAAGGAAAGCCTAACATTCTGAGCATGTTGAGATGCATTTCCACAGGCAAACACACATTTCCGCAAACACTGACACAAGGGAGAAACTGAATGTCACTGGCTCTTGAACCCTGACCCCAGTTCTGTAACCATATTACTGCTGGAACTTCAGTAAATCATGTGTTTCACACCACTTCAGCTCCCCCATTTGCCAAATGTGGACTAATAAAGACTTAACATGCATTGTGCAGAAGTTTTTCACCTTCAAAACACTTTAGACATGTAAACTAAGGCAAAACTTCTGAGCACTACTAATAAACTTCCAGGGCAAGATTACTGTTTTCCTTTACAGTGTGAATGAGAATCCATGCCCACTAAAAAACCCCAAACAAACAAAAGAAAGCCCCCACCCTTCTCCCCCAGACCCACTCTTGAAAAGCCCAAATCAACAATCAACAGGTCACAGATGTAAGAGACAAGCATGCATGAAAATCACCCAAGGAGGAAGCCACAGAACAAGCAAACCAGTAGGAAAAGATTGGTCTGATCAGAGTTGCTTTATGGTCAATCTGTTGCTACTACAGCACACATAACAACCAAAAATGAGAGTCCAAGCTCACTGTAAAATGGAAACATATTTATTTCCTGTCATAATCCTTAATGCTAGGGCTACTTTACTGCTCATCCTCTTGATCATTCCTGACTGTTCTGTACCACACATTATCACTCCTCTGTATCCAGCTGTTAAATAATGACTGTGAGGTACGGGATTTCCCACTGGTGCAACATCCCATACATTGGTGATGTACTGGGTGTGGGTGTGTTAAACTGCCTTCCCAGCACCTTGTGTGGTGCTGGGCTCAATGGGTTTAAAAACCTATTGACAACACATCAGTCTTTTGGCTGCTGCTGAACAGTGCTGGCACAGCAGCAAGGCTTTCTTTCTCTCATCTCCCTCCCTTTACCCCAAAGCAAGTAGGCCTGCAAGTCCCATACATTGGTGATGTACTGGGTGTGGGTGTGTTAAACTGCCTTCCCAGCACCTTGTGTGGTGCTGGGCTCAATGGGTTTAAAAACCTATTGACAACACATCAGTCTTTTGGCTGCTGCTGAACAGTGCTGGCACAGCAGCAAGGCTTTCTTTCTCTCATCTCCCTCCCTTTACCCCAAAGCAAGTAGGCCTGCAAGTGAGCAAGACATTGGGAATGACAGCTGGCTCCAACTGAGCAAAGAGATATTCCAGACCATGAGATGTTGTGTTCAGTGGTAAAAGCTTAAGAAAAGGAGGTTTAAGGGGAAATGTTTAAGGCTATGGTGCTTCTCTTCCCAAGCAACCATTACACATAGAGTAACAGACTCAGAGAAAGGTTTGGATTGGAAGGGACCTTAAAGACCATCTATTCCCAATCCCCCTGCCATGGGGAGGGACACCTGTAACTAGACCAGATTGCTCAGAGCCCCAGCCAACCTGACTTTGAACACTTCCAGGGACAAATACACGCTGAGATCCTACTTTCCAGGAGGTGGGTAAACACCTGCCTGTCGAACGGGAACAGTGAATGAATTCCTCCGTTTGCTTTGCTTGTGTGTGCAGCTTTTGCTTTCCTCATAAAACTGTCATTATCTCATTGCATGGGTCTTCTCACCTTCCTTCTATTTTCTCCCCATCCTGCAGGGAAGGGGAGTGAGTGGGAGGCTGTGTAGGTGTTTGGCTGCTGTCTGGGGCTAACCCCTTGCATGTGTCCTGCATGTGTCTGGACTTCTAGTTACTGCAGTAGTACAAAGAACAACATGAAAAATCTTCATTGCAGAAAGACACTGAATATGTTTTTTGCAAATCCCAAGATCATATACTGAACTGACAGGCTGAAACTGCTGTCTTATCATGTAACTTTAAACTATGGACAATAATTTTCTTTTTCTGTGTAGAAATAAGACATGAAATGACAAATAAACTGCAGGGAGGAAAGATAATGTTAATAAGAAGCGAAATTGCCTCAAGGTGCTCAGTTCTAGAGAAATACTATAACTCTTATCTCAAAGTTTTACCATAATACTGTGACACACACATTGTGATGTATAATCCACCCAGCACTGCATTATCTTTTCAGTGAATTATTTTGCCAGGCAATGTACAACCACAACCCTGCACTTCTTTGAATATTTTATCTTTTTTTCTCTCGATTCTACTCCCCTCTACTATATTCTCCTATAAGAAGTTATACTACAACTTTTTGTCTCCAGTGTTTCCTTTTTTTTTTTGTTCTCCTTATTTCCCTCTCCTCTTCCTTCCCTACGTTACACTCCATATTTATTCTCTTTTATATCTCTCATTCTCTCCTATCCAAATTTCCCTCTGTACATGCCAATTCCCTCTTATAATGTTTCCCAGCTATCTTCCCAACTCTCTTGCATCAGGACATGTATTGCTAACTAACAATTAGCACCATTCAGGGGCAAAAGGTCAAGGGACAGGATTCAGCATAGTACTACACCTGTACAAAGACTCTAGGCAGCAGCTCTGGTTTACCAGTTTCCAGCTGGTAGCTGGCAATACCTGAAGGTGCTTTGCTTTTCCATGCATTGCACTTGTGAGAGGACTGGTGAACTTTTGTACTGCTTTAGTGTTCCTCCTCTGAGTCTGAAAAGAGGAGACCCCTCAGAACTATCCATGAAATCAATAAAATCTGTTTTGATTTCCACTCTCTTCAAACTTGCCCAAGTTCTAGTGCAAGCAATTGTACAGAAACTGTGTCTACAGATTTGGAGCAAAGGACAGCACTGGCTCTCATCCAGTTTCATCACAGCCTTTTAAAAAAATCCAATATAATGAGAGCTAAATGCTTTTTGTATTTGAACGAAAAAAGTCAAAGTTTCCAGCTTGTGACACCAGCCAAGATAGTAAATGGAATTTTCCATCTCTACACTAGCCAATAAGGATAACCATGTCCCGGAGAAATGTCTCTGACTGCAGCTGTACATTTCCAAATTTACACCTCAACACAGTGAAGCAACACCCATATATTATTAAATACATATTTCTGGATGGAGTGAAATAATTTTTTTAACAGCTTCCCAAAACAGAAAGATGAGCAACCAAGGTTACAATTGTAGTTCATGCAAGACTGGTTCAGCTAATTTAAGCAACAATGTTCCGTGCTGCTGTAATCGAGATTTCCTTCTTCCAGGGTGGTGTTGCAAATGTGAGCTGTAACAGACAAACTCCAACCAGAAAAAAAGATTAAAAACCCAGTCCATTTGAAACTTCACTAATGATAGATGAAATCAGCTGCCTCCAAGTGCATGGCTCTGTGAAGCAGTCAGTCTTTGGTTGCACAACAATCTCTCAGCCCCTGCGTCTGGGCAGATTTCCTTCTTGTCTGGCTGCTTTGCTAAAATAAGGAGGCTGCCTGGCCTCTGATAAGTGACTTGTCTTGTGCACCACCATCCACAGGCTATTTATTGAAGATAAAAATGGTCGGAGGGTGAGAAAAGGCAAAATAATCTTATTCAGACTCTCCACAACTCAGATAAGAGGACAATCCTAAATACACACAAGCAGTATTCTTTATTTATTAATAAGAAGTTATCTATCTGCTCAGGCATGGACCACAGTCATAGAGAAGGGTGTGGAGTAATCCCAGAACCAGCATATGAAGGGCATTATTAAGGAGTCCTTCTTGCAGGGTGTTAGCCATTAATAGGCAATTCATTAAATAGGCAATTCTTTGTAATGAGTAGGTGCAATTAAGTCCTGCCTACCACTGATCACAGTGTAGGAAGGACTTCAATCACACCCCTGCCAGCTGAACTGCCTCCTGCCTCAATCCTCACAGCTGCCTGCACCACTCTGAAAGGCACCATACAATCCTGCACGTATTAACTGAGAGCTGAGGACTTCATAGCTATATGGCAAAGAATATTCTATATTCTCATCAGGCAGTGAATCAATTTTTTTAAAAAAGAAAGTTTGTTACCAACAATAACCTTACCATTTTATTTCTTATTCTCTCCAATCCAATTTTAACAGATTTGTTTAAAAGTCAACTTAAATTTAAAACATTTCAACTGTAAAAGCATAATGCTTACATCAGTAAGTTCTTTCAATCTACATAAAAGATACACACACAACACTCAAAATACTGCAGCAACCAAGTAACATTGCACAAGTGCCATATGCAAGTTACAAACAATTCCCAAAACACATAAAACTCATTGCAAAACAGTATTAATGGCACAGCTAACTGTTAGCCTGTCTGCAAAGGTTAGGAACAGAATTTTAAATGCTGAAATGCCCCAGCAGGGTTCCAGCTCTGGGAATCGCAGCTGCTTTCCCTCTGACTTTCAAAGACATGCCACCTGCAATGACTGAAAGTACTACTCTGGACAAAGCCAGGAGAATCTCATACTTTGTGAGCACATAGCTTGTTCACCTGTTAATTCACAGGAGTTGATTCTCTGTGCAGGTAACAGCCCCCATATAACAGCTAGCCTGCCATCCACTCCCATGGTCTCTCCCATGAATGTATAATCCCCGAATCACAGAAGAACCTGCTGTTTCAAGTAAGAGCAGAGACACATCCTCTGTATAACTGGGTTTTATCCTGCAACATGCCAAGATACAATCACTGGCTCAGTCTGTGCTCTCTGCCCTCCTTCTGATTGTGGTGCTTGTCAGGAACCTTGTGTCCTACACCAACAGGCCCATTCAGAAAAACAACCACCTCATTGCTGCAAAAAGCAGGCACGCATGTGGCTCCTGATTATTGCTTCTCCCTCCTGCTAGGCAAGCACTTCCGACACCTAGAACCTTCTGGAGAGCAATGTTAAATGTACTCTCCACCTGGCAAACCCAAGATTCGGACAAAATTACAGAAGACAGTCCACTGTGCAGACAAAGATTGCCTCAAGCACAGAAGTTGCTTCTGAGGCAAGGGAAAGAAAGGGGCTGGGAGGAGAACTGTAGGCCAGCAAAAGTGGGTGTGGTAGAACCTAAAAAGTAAGATGTTTGAGCTGTCTTAAGGAAAAGCAGAAGAGTGGCTTTTGGCAGCAGAATGGAATTCAACAATGATGCATAGGAATGTACATGCTCATGGAGGTTCAAAGACACCTAAGATCTGTAGACGCTGATGGAGAACTTCGTACTTTGAGGCTGCTGCTGCAAAAGCAGCACAGAGCTCATCAACCCTGGGTCTGCAGAGGGAGCCCTCCTTGGGGAAAGAAGACAAGCTTGCCATACTTGCTTTTAATTGGCTGGGAAGATGCAAGAGCAAGGCACCTCTGAAACCACTGCTCTGAACCATTCTCAGATGTTGTTTGGGCTGTTTGTACTGTTTCCCCCTCAAAAAGTCAATAAAGTCCCATGTTGACAGTGATATACAATATAAAATGAGCTTAATCCTTGTGAGCTATAGAACTCTTGTAGATAAATTTAATGACTGTCTAAAAATGGATTCACCAACCATGCATGGCAATACCACCTACAGAGAAGGAGCCCATGGTGGCTGACCAGCCAAGCCTGGCTTAGACTACCTAGCTGCTTGAAGCCCAGGCTACACAGTGCTTATTATTAAAAACACCCACAAACTCTTCAAGCTGCAAAGTTTCCACCTTGACCTGGATATCCAATACCTACCTATATAGCAGTACACAGGTACTTAAAACTCAAGAGAGGAACATGTAACACAAAACCAGTACCCCATGCCAATGATCAATTCTAGCAACCTATCAGACTTGATGCACAAAAAATTAAAAAGCGTATGCAATCTCATCTCCCTGGTAGTTGTTAATGAAATCAGGGATACCTTACAAACCATTCAGTGAAGTCTCCGTGCCTCTGCATGCTAACCCTCATCAATCTGTTCATCACTCACGCTTACAGATGCTGCTCACAACACAACCCATTCTCACTGTCTGAGGCATTTAGTGCGTGACTGATTCAAATCTTCAGTTAACACCTGCCATATCTCTCTCTGCCTCAGAGAACACCACACTGACATCTGGCAGTCACACAGACAGCAGTTAAAAATTCGTATCTATCATCTCCAGCAAAGGCTTTGCTAGCCATGACAACAGAGCCTTGAGCAGGGTATCCTCAAATAAGAGCAGGACTTGTTTACATCACCAAAGTCCACACTGTTAGCTGTGCTGGCATATCATCATTTTTACCAGGAAAAATACAGGTGAGAGTTCCTGAAAACACAATGACAATTTCCAGATCAACTGGCATCATCACAACCTGGCTGCTGGATCAGACTGGGCCTTAGCACACATAAGAGCAGCCTTTTCTAAGTGCAAACACTTGATGCTTGGCAAGGGGGCAGAGAAATGAAGAGCAATGAATGAGGGGGAAAAATGAAAATAGATGAGATTCCCCTGTGGCACTCTTGCAGCAGACAGCTTTCAGTGACCGCCTGGAGACTGGCAGGCCTCTCACACACACTGGGACAGCACTCCTGCGTCAACTGCGAAGTTGTATACTCAATTGCCAAAAGGCTCAACCAGCCAGCAGGTGAGAAGCAGCAACTGGGCACTGTGCTTTTCCCAAACAGAGAAAAGAGCTCTCACGGAGCATGGTTACAGAAAGGAAAATAGGCTAAGTCATCCTGTAGTTCTGCAGCTGCTGCTGCTCATCTCATGTTAACAGCATACTTCTTTCCCAGCAGTCACCACTGTTTCTTGAACTCACTAGTGGTACTTCTTAAAAAGCAAACAATGCAACAAATCACCAAAAACATTATAAGAAAATTCCCCCTGAAGCAGCTTCTAAATCTCGTCATCATCACACTTGCATTTTCCTTAAGGGAAGCTGTGAGCAGAAGAAGAAGCATTGCAGCTTCTGCTATTGTTGCAAGAACAGCAGCCAAGTTTGTTCTGGCTTTGAAAGCTGCCAACACCTAGCCTTGACCAGTCAAGACACATCTGTCCCAGCCATTACGTTCAACAAATGACCAACATAGAGTACAGGGACTTGTTTCAGCCACAACGATCCCTAAAGAATCTGAGTTATGCAAAGAAGAGGAAACTCACAGGTGGGTGAAAGGAAATCACAGCAATTTCAGAGTTCGATTTCTGTGTACAGAAACTAGTAATTTCTGGCTGCTGTATACTTTACATATCACCACAAAATAGGAGGAAAAGGCCACAGCACGCATGATGTGACAATAACGCAAAGAAGACAACTCAGCCACAGGACTGAGTGAATACCTCACAAGGACTCCCCAGGGAGGGGAGTGAAGGAAACACTTACTCATAGAAGCAAACACTGTCTGGCTTTGGGGGACAACACCCTAGTAATGCAGAGCAGGTACTGGAGTCTCATGGTCCGGTATGCTTCTGTCACTGAGGTATGGCCATGGCTTCTACTGGTTCTTGAGACACAACAAATTGTTCCAGCATCTACAGCCCTAGAACCCAGTGAAGGATGATTGGCAAGATGCTCTTTGTCATTTACAGGCTTTGAGCAGATGGAGATTGAACTTTGAAACAACTGATCCTCTGGTTTCTGTTACTGTGTGGCAGGAGAGGAGGATATTCAAAGGGACAGCCTCTCCAAATGCAGTGAAGATAGGAGATGCATTGCTCTTGTACATGTTGAGAGAAAGCCACAGAGCAGTAAGAATCCATTCTATTCACCACATCTTATTATCCATGGACACCATGTGCACCTGATTAATATTTCTAAATGTCATTTGCAAATGTAACTTCCCATAAAACAAATGTGCCAGGAAACCACGGCCAGCATTTCATTCTGTTCTTTCAGGCATACTAAACATGTCTCAGGTGATGTGGCAAATTTTTAGGTTTCACTTCTGGTTTTTTCCTTTGTTTCAGAGAATGTGTTTGCTTAACTCTTGTTCAATCACCCCTACAGAAAAAGCACTACAGGCACATAGGTTGCTAATGAAAGTATTGCAACAAATCCTAATGGATGTGTCAAATGAGCAATGAAAGGTAGCTCCAACTTTGTGCTTTTAGGAAGCCTCTTTTAGGATACAAATAAAACGTTCACTGACACCTTCAGAACAGAGATAACCTAGTGTTTAATAATTACTATAATTGCCTTTATACAAAATGTACTGGAGTTGAATTTTTAGCCTTCTAAAGCAGTTTCAACATCATAAAAGTTACTAGTTTCTTTTCTGATGAAAAATAGAGATAGAAATTAAAACAGATGGTACAAAACCTTCCCCTGCCTAAGAGAAAAAGGACTACATTCTCAGCTTGTGGTTTGAAGCACACGGAACCACTTCAAGATTATGTATTTCCTGCCCTTATGTGCCAGACACTTGCTCTCACTGCCAGTAGCCTCTATGGTTGCACTGTTCCCTAAAAACTTTTACAGAAAAAAAGAAAACCAGAGAGTTGAAGTAAAGCTCCATTACTTCCCTGGTTTGGTTTACTGCGTAACCTGGTGAACATGTGCATCGCTGCAGCTGAGAATGGCTGCAAAGGGAAAATTCCTCAAACTGGTGCTGCTTGGGAAGTTTTGCCTCATCAAATAACACTGTATGAGCCTACCACTGAGCACTCCTTGCTTAATACACAGAGAACACACTGTTTGCTCCCAGCTGTTACACAAACACCTGGGCAGAAATAGTAAAATGGCCACCCAGAGCAGAGGCATGGTAAAAAATACAAGTGGCTGAGCCAGCCTGATTCGATGTGCTCTGCGTGGAAATAACAGGACTTCCCAGTCCTATTGGGTTTAATTACTAGGCTTGGACATTCCTCACTTCAGTGCTCCTGCTTACTTTGAAGCCATCTAAGAGTTAGATAATTTTTTTTCTCTCTTTGCTCAGCATGCCCAGCAAGGGCCTTTTACTGCAGCTTCCAGGAGAACAACAAAAATAATTAGCAGCTACAACACACAGCTCTGTCCTTGGCCAGAAAATAACTCTGCTGCTAAAAAACATGTCATACTGCTTAGGCAGTAATTTATCACATAGTTGCAGACATAAGGCACCTGCACATTCTTGAGGTGGTTTTCCACTATTATTTTCTTTGCAAACGTAAAATGCCTCCTGCATGTCTCAAAATAAGGATTTTGTACTATATGTCGTGACATCGCTGGTAGCTATCACAGCATTTTTTCATGTTTTCTGTTATCAGCCAGATAAAGTCAAGCAGAACACAGAACCATTTAAGTCTAAACTTTATAGGTCAGCACCGGGCAAGTTTCACCATGCTTGTTACTTCTGGCCATTATTTTCCTTTGGAAGAACTACAGACAGCGATAGGAAGGGAAAGCTGAAAGCACAGTCTACACTGGACTGAGACAGGCTTATGATTTCAGCATCTCTGCATATCACCAGAATCCCTCTCTTCCGACTGAACAGCTTTATTGCCATGCAGGCAAAATCATACGTCACTAACACACTTGCTGCAAAGAATTAGATGTTTTACTTCAATCACGTCTATGGACAGAAAGAGGTTTCAGTCTCAAGATCAATTCAGAAGGCTGAGTAGCTTTCAAAGCATTCCAAGCATCATTTGCTTTTGTGAATTTCCTTTTCTTGTATCAATGGTTTTAATTAGGAATTGTTTTCTTGCACTAGCAAATTTTGCTTTCTTTTCATATTTTAACTTTTTCTGAATACAGCTCCCCAGTAAATTTGTCTGACATCACACAGCACATTCAGAAATTGATCTCGGCTCCAGCAACCTAACTACCATTATTTTGTAGCTTTCAGTGTTAGATGAATGGATGCTCTCTTGAATACTATTATTCAACCATATACAAATAACTCAGAGAGGTTTCAGCACACTTCAAAGTTACTCAGAATTACAGACTGTCTTGTTGGTCATTCACTTGTCAAGTATGTCATTGCTTTTGTCATGACACACTTTGGAAATTAAATAGATACTCAGTAGAAAAGCTTTAACTATTGCCTTAGCATTTTCAACAAGTTAAAGTGATGTTGTTAAGTCAACTTTTATTGAGTTCATCCTTTTTTTACATTGCAATTGCTCATAAATCTTTTCTTCAGCCTTGAGAAGGTAATTTTGATTTTCTTCTTTTCTCTGGTGAAATTGCTCTTTCCTGGCTTATACTGGGCTGACAGATCAGCACTGCTTTTAGCTTAAAACAGCCTGTGTATTCTGAGGCTGTGCTTACTGTGCCAGAGCTACTGTAACAATGGTGTTATTGTGGGAACAATCACTTTCAGTCTGAACTGTGACCAGAGTCAGTTGGCCCAGCCTGAAGGTGAAAGAGAGGCAAAAAAGACCATGGGTCACTCCACACCTCTCTGAGTCCGCAAACAAGGAGCAATCCAAGAACAGTTTGACAAGCCTGAGACAACCACACAACCATGTGCTGTGCTATGATGGCTCTTCTCCTACATGTGAGCTCTCAACACTCCTTTTCTCTCTTCAGTCTGTATTGGTCACACACTTGCAAATCTTTGCATCAGACACTTTGAACAGGTGACACAATCAGACAGCTAAGTGCCTAAGATAGTGGGAATACCTATATAGGCTCCACTGTCAAACACAGGCTGTACTGAAAGCAACACCTAGTCCAATCCAGCATCAGTGGCATCCTCCAGACTTCAGCTGTAAAAATATAAAAAGCACATGAGGGTTCCATGAGAAATACAGCTGAATCAGACTTGTTTGGACCTATCAACACTGCCAATTGAGCCACCCTGTTGACAACAGGGATGTACATTCATACCACTGTCTTTAAGAGTACAGGATGCCTCAAAAAGCTTCCAAGAACCCATCTACTGAGAACTTGCCAAGCTAGGCAACACAGGTTCCAAGAAAGTCTTACAACAAACCAAGCCAGCAGTAGCGCGCACACGGAGCAAACGTGCTTCAAAAAATCAGCACAGCTAGTGCAGCATGCTGAAGATTGCCACATATATCAGTTTTGACAAGCTGGCTAAAATTCGAGCCATTTAGTTTCTCTGGTATAAGTGTATTGTGCACACTCATACACACCCACTCACACACTTACTTAGTACACTGCTGCCAGAGAACCAAGGTGGTCGCAGTGGGATCCTGCTTGTATCCCTGCAAATATAAGAGATCTTGGCAAAACTGTAAATACCAAACCAAAAATTTTAAAAAGGAAAGTAAAAGCTGTATTAACAACATCAAGTTAAACCACTTGAAGTGAGTTAGATGTTTAAGATACTTTGTCACTTCCTGTTGACATCACAGCATCAATGCAGACTGGATTTTGACAACAGAGCCCCAACTAATGTTAGTATTATCCACATGTGGGAAAGCAGCTTTCAAACGGTCTTGCTGCCATGCAAAATACACAAGTCACATAACTATGTTTTCTTCTTCATTTTATTTTCAAAATATTTACAGACCATTCCCTTAGCCATGAAGTCAATGCATAAAATACACTGTCTTTTCAAAGCAAAAATCATTCTGCAAGATTAGAGAAAGTCTCTAGCAAAAAAAAGAAAAAAAAAGTAAAGGAATTTGTGTAGGCTTACAGGAAAGAAATTCTTTTTTCTTCCTGATTTCATAGAATCACAGAATCAACAGGGTTGGAAAAGACCTCCAAGATCATCGAGTCCAACCCTACTGTCGTTACTAGACCATGGCATGAGTGCCACATCCAGTCTCATCTTGAAAACCTCCGGGGATGGTGAATCCACCACCTCCCTGGGCAGCCCATTCCAATGTCTGATTACTCTCTCTGTAAAAAATCTCTTCCTAACATCCAACCTAAACCTCCTCTGGCAGAGCTTGAGTCTGTGCCCTCTTGTCCTGCTGCTGGTTGCCTGGGAGAAGAGACCAACCCCCACCTGACTCCAACCTCCTGTCAGGGAGTTGTAGAGGGTGATAAGGTCTCCCCTGAGCCTCCTCTTCTCCAGGCTGAACACCCCCAGCTCCCTCAGCCTCTCCTCTTGGCACTTGTGCTCCAGTCCCTTCACCAGCCTCGTTGCTCTTCTCTGGACTTGCTCCAGCACCTCAATATCCTTCCTGAACTGAGAGGCCCAGAACTGTACACAGTATTCAACACCACAGCTCCCAGAATTTCAAGAGAAAGCACTGGTAACATTCAGAAATTAGCAACATTCATGCTGCACAATCTCTTCAAGTTTCCTGAGTTTTGGTCCTTTTGTTATGATCTTTCTTACAGAAGAATACTTGTAACATTATCTTTCATTTCCTTCATATAATTTGCATAGCATATTGTTGCCATCTATTAGAATTATGCCATGCTCATATACATACAATTTATTTTTTTTTAAGCTGGCAAGCACAGCAAACGGCCCTTAACATTATGCAGTGTAAATGATGCAATGTTTCTTTCTTGTTCTCTACCACATCCTTCTTGGTAAAATGGACCTAGAAAAAGGTGCCAGCATTATGGTTTTCCTTCTCAGTAAGATTACAGTCCCACCAGCCACATTAACTCTAGTGCAGCAATGTTTATAGATTGAGCATAAAGAAATCTTTACCAAAATAGATACTGCCAAGACTTTGTACTAAAACACAATGCTAATAAAAACGGACCTGTGGATATAGTGGAAATACTGTCTGAGAAGAGTTAAAGGAGAGTTGTGAAAATATTTAGCTGTCCCTATTTTATTGGGTGCAGGAGTTAATCTAGAACTAACCTATCCTGGTTATTTCTACATACTAATTATTTGAGAAGACGCTATTATGATTTGTGGCATGTGATATGTGATATTAAAAGAAGTTCATTTACCCAAAGTTCCTTGCATACCTGAGGCAACTCCTACTGATATTATTTACAGGCAAGCTGGAAAGCAGAAAAATATAAGAAGGTGAAGCTGAAAGAGCGCAAAGGAAAAATAATTTACATTATTTTAACTTCTGTTACGGTCACGGCAGAAAGCCCCCTGCTTAAATTCTGATGAATTTTATGTTGAACAGCTGTGATATCACTTTATGCAAAGTATGTGAAATATTATATAAAATTACATCGATTTACATAAAGTACATGAAAATATGTAAAGCACGTCAAGTATGTACACACTTAATATGTGCACCAAAACCTGAGATTTCAGCACAAACAAATGCCATGCTAGCTTTAAGAGTCACTCATCATAGCTGTAGTGACACTGCGGCAGGATGGAGGGCAGAGAGGAGTAGGTATTTCTAGCCCATAGAAGGAACTGTTCTTACCACAGTGGTGAAAGCAAAGACTTTTAGCTAATCAGCAAAGCACAAGCCTACTGTTTTACTAGGACAGGTTCAGCTGAAATGTAGACACATGCCCAGGGGCATGTCTCCTGTCTCCTGAAAAGAGTCTCCAGATCCACTCAATGGCTTTGGGAGCAACCCAAGTGACAAGACGGGAGCAAACAACTGTTTGTGTTCCTACCAAACAGAATTCATAGTGAGGGACAACTCCGAGGTCTCACAAGCACAGTGCAGGTGGAGCTCATCAGGTACAGGGAGCCACAACCAGACACATTCAACTTTGTCTCTTGCCACTGGGGCTCATTTCTAAAGGCAGGTGACAGCTACTAATGAACTGGAAGAAACTGGGCAGCTTTTCAGGAGGAAACTTTAGGATTCGATATTACTCCACAGTAACCGAGAACAAAATGATTCCGAACTTCTAATGTCAATTTAGGAATCTGGATGCTACTAACCTACATGACTTTAAGCACATGACTAGACAAAGGCAGGGCGTGAAAAGGCATCAGGGGCTTATAAAAGATGAGGGCAACAACTCCAATGTAAAATGTTGCAAGGTACAAGTTTCTGCAGGATGAAAATGTATGTGAGGAGATATCACTGCATGATGCTTTCCATGCTCTTTCCTAGGCATTATTCACTGCCACTACTGTAATGAAACTGACAAATCACCCTACAGAGAGTTATGTGCCATAGAAATGGGAAAGCTTATCCATCTGTTAATCCTCTACACATCTGCATGGAGCTAAATTTCCTGTACCGTGTCAAGTTAAGGCATCAGCTCAAATCTTGGCAGCGCTGCGCTATCGATTTCTTTTGCGTTTCAGCCATACATCTCCTCCCTCCCTCCCCGTGTCACTGCCTGGGCATGGAGCCAGCTGGACCAGCAGTCTCAGCTGTGGTGCCCACCCTCACCAGACCACTGTCTGCGCTGGCACTTGGCCCTGCTTTCTCCCCAAAACTTAGCCATGCTAAGGACCGAGGTCTTCCAATGCAGCACGATGTACCTTCGCATCAGAGGGTTAACATTATTAATGGCAAAAAATTAATACTAGCTACTCGGGGCTCATCCACGTCCATCAGAACAGAAGCGCTGGATGCTCCATTGGGAAGACGCAAAAGAAGCTCCTAACAGACTGAAACACGGAGAAGAGCATGGACTTTTCCTCACCTTGCGAGCTGCGAGAGGGAACATCGTCGCGGCCAAACCCGCAACCAACCCCAAACCCAGCACCCCCCGACGGCGCCTTCCAGAGCTGTCTCCGCAAGACACCTCCAGCAGCGATGGGCGCGATACCCGCGGGCT
>NW_008685361.1:0-13735 GCF_000695815.1 Acanthisitta chloris
ATATTCACCCAAATACATACTTCATAAACATAGTGACGGGTTCTGAACTATCTCTGCCCAGGAACAAGATTTGGGGTGCTATATAGACAAATTTTTCAAACATCAGACCTGTTTTCAATAGCAGTCATAAAATTCAGCCTTTAAAGGACACACTAACAATTTAGCAAACACATCTCACTGCCTATATCCTGGTCATGTTCAACTTACTACTACACACATGGATGATTCATTCTACATCCCTCAAGTTTCTTCTCTGTGCTGGTTATAGCTGGGATAGAGTTAATTTTCCTCATAGTAGCTGGTATGGGATTATGGTTTGGATCTGTGTGTTGATAATATATGGATGTTTTTGCTAGTGCTGAGCAGTGCTTACCCAGAGTCAAAGCCTCTTCTGCTCCTCACCCCACTCCACCAGTGAGGGATCTGGGTGTGCACAAGGAGTTGGGAGGGGACACAGCTCAGCCAGCTAACCCCAGCTGAACCAAGGGATACTCCAGACCATGTGGCATCATGCTCAGCAATAAAACCTGGTGGAAGAAGAAGGATGAGAGGGACATTTGTTGTAATACCATTTGTCTTCCCAAGTCACTGTTAAGCATGATAGATCCTTGCTTTCCTGGGGCTGGCTGAACACCTGCCTGCCCATGGGAAGTGGAGGAATAAATTCCTTGTTTTGCTTTACTTTCACACCTTTTGCTTCACCCATGAGAATATCTTTATCATAACCCATGAGTTTTCTCACTTATCCTTTCTGATTCTGTCTCCCATCCCACCCAGAGAGTGTGGCTGTGTGGGGCTGAGGTTCCAACTGGGGTTAAACCATGACACCCTGAAAAATGCCCTGGTATTAAATCTGGATAAATTCAGAATACACTGAGCCCCAGATTTCCCTCCTGTCCCAATGAAATATATCTGTAGTGTATAAGTCATAGAGGTGTTACTCCAAACAACGTTGTCTTTATTTCTGTCTCTAGATGCTGCACCTCATGTCCCTCAGGGTCTGGCAGTTCACCCCAGCAGACACCCTCATTTCAGGCTCGTTCTTCCATTTTTGACCAATTTCTGTGAAACCCCTGGAGCGTTTATCTCACCTCTGCATTCACTATGTCTCCTGAGTGGAGCCTGGGTTTGGCCTCATGTGGGGTGGCTCACACAGTTCTCCTGTGTTGATAGCCCTATAGGGACCTGCTTCTCCCAAACCAGTTTCCTGGCCTGTCTCTTTCCTGTGCTGTCCACTGAGAGTTCTTCCCAAGAAGTTCCTCATTCCACACCTATTGAGAACTTCCCTCCTAGGACACCACTGTTTTTTTCCCTGGCAGGATGGCAGCTCAAACCAAACCCTTTGATAGTGTTCAAGCTATGGGACAAAGTTCTTTTGGTTCACATTCACCTTCCAAAGCTGATGCAGAACCTCAGAAAGCCTCATCCTTGATGGCCTGAAGAACAAATCAGTTTTCAAAATGGTGATTGGAATATGGACTTCCCAAAGATTTGCTGATCACTGCCTTCTTTGCCTCACAGCTCTTTTCCATAGCAGGAACACAGACTGGAGATGTTCCCATGCACTTTGGTCACTAGGACTGGAGTTCCCCTACTGAAACCTAGTTTCATGCATAAGCAGCCTCTATTGAGTGCTCTGTCAAGGAGTACTAACACTATGTACCTTCTGCCCACTGTCACCTTCACTGTGTCTCTTTACACCTGTGCCTCTCACCATCATATTTTCCATGCACTTAACTTTTGGACAGGGAAAATCAAAATAATTTCTTGCTGCCACCTGTTTATTTACTCCAAGGCCAGAAGAGGTTCTCACTATGTTAATTCTCTCCTTTTGCTCTGACAGAGTAGTTGCTCATCAGTTGTAATTAAAAGCAAGGACTGTCCTTCAGATCCAAAGACATTTGCACTCCTTGTCTCCCATCCCAGAAAACAGACCACAAGTGGTAACTTCCCAAGCTGAAAAGGCAAGTTTCCCAATCCCCTTGAGGAAACAGTGAGCCAAAGACATTAATTTATTCTTTCTGGGTGATGAAATGCCATTTCTTCACAAAGACAGGTCCCATACAAAATTCTCTACCCACTTCTTTCCTACCAGGTCTAATATTAACTCTATCAGACATCTCAAGATCAACAGCTTCCCATCACTCACAGCCTTACTGCTTTCTCTGTACACTGGAGGCTGTTTGCCAGCATCTTGCCTTGTTGCTCAAGGAGAAGGAGGAAGTAGAGCACCTTGTCCTGGCTCAATTTCCCCAGTGCTGAGCAGACTTTCAGGGGGCTGTTATCACCCCAGGTACTGTAAACTTTCCATGAAGGGAGTCTGGACCCAGGACAAACATTGCTGCCACTTTCTAGCTGGAGCTAGGGGAGGGAGGTGAGGAGGATGGAGCTGCTCTCCTCCTCCTTTCCTCTCCCCAATGTTGTTTGGCTCCAAAGAGCATTGAGTGACATGTGACAGTGTGGGTCAACCCCAGCAGGGGTTGAACCACACTGTCCCAAAACAAACAGCTCTGCCCCTTGTGCCACCTGGGACAGGCAGGAGGGGAATTGTGCAAGGTATAGAAAAGCATTTTCCTTCTACTAGTTTTTTACAAGCAAACTTCACCCTTGACAGTTTCCTTCTGGTTGGACGTGTTTTATGAACATGGAATGTGTCTTTTTTCCTTCTTTTAGTCCCTGCTATTTCCCTAAATGAAGCTGAGGTTGCATGTGGATGGGGTGCCTGTCTGAAAACTTGAGCAGGTGCACAGAGTGGTTTGAATTGTGGGGTTGTGTCTATGCCTAAGCTCACAAATCAAGAATCAGAGAGTTGGCCAACGTTGCCTATGGCTTGGCTTACAATCTATTTCCAGGGCACACACAGACAGGGGGTGTTTTAATATAAAAGGCTGACTCCTTAAAATTTCATTTCCTGTGTTCAGGAGGAAAACAGAGCAGAGGTCCCATTAAAGAGTCTGTGCCTGTGCTAAAATACACAGCCTTTCCCTAGACTATCACTGCCCACCCCAGCTCTCACACCTCCCTGGCACAGGTCTGAAGGTCCATGTCCTCATCACATTCCCCAAGGAATTCATCACAGCGACCCACCTGAGGAAGTCTGGGAGGTACAAAGAGAGGAAGATGTGGGCTTGAGATCCCCAGGCATCTTCTGTGTGTTAAGCCCCTCATATTGGGAGTCATAGGAGAGACCTCATGGCTCTCTACAACTACCTGAAAGGGGGTTGTAGAGAGGTGGGCGATGGTCTCTTCTGCCGTGCCCGCAGTGAGAGGACTAGAGGGAATTGTCATAAGATGAGACAGGGGAGACTCAGATTAGATGTTAGGAAAATTTTTTTCACTGTTAGGGTGTTCAGGCCCTGGAATAAGCTTCCCAGGGAAGTGGTAGGTTCACCATTCCTGGAAGTGTTTAAGAGGTGACTGGACCTGGCACGTTCAGTGTTTAGGGGTTAATGTGGAGTGACAGGTTAACAGTTGGACTTGATGATTTAGAGGTCTCTCCCAACCTTGATGATTCTACGATTTTATATGAGACAGATGAGGGTTCCCCTCCTTCACTTAGACCTTAGGGGGCCCCAGCAGTGCTGCCAACCCTATCAGTCCTGCCAGTATTACATAGTTGCCCAATATACTGAGCAGGGACAAACCTTCATGAAGCATGGATGGGAATGTTTTTGCTTTGCCACCTGTAAACTCTTGCCCCTCCTCAACCTCTTCATCTGTCCTCAGCTGTAAAGATTTTTGCCTGTTTCAAAATTCCTAGTCCTGCCATAGCACACTAATTTTTTTCACAAACTAATGCACCCATTTCATTCACAACATCCAAGTTGTAGCAGACACTTCATCAAAGACCAGCACAGGAAGGACATCACTGTTGAAGGAAGTCCAGCTGAGATCACTAAGATGATTAGAGGGATGGAGCACCTCTCCTACAAGGAAAGGCTGAGAAAATTTGGATTGTTCAGCCTGGAAAACAGAAAGCTTCAGGGTGACCTAACTGTGGCCACCCAGTACCTAATGGGAGACTACAAGAGCTGGAGAGGGACTTTAGACAAGGGCCTGGAGTGACTGGACAAAGGGGAATGGCTTCCCACTGTCAGGTGGCATGGTTAAATGGGATATTGGGAAGAAACTCTTTGCTGTGAGGGTGGTAAGACACTAGCACAGGTTTCCCAGAGTTGTGGCTGCCCAGTCCCTGGAAGTGTTCAAGGTTGGGTTGGATGGGGCTCGGAGCAACGTGGTCTAGTGGAAGGTGTCCCTGTCCATGACAGGCAGTTGGAATGAGATGATCTTTAAGGTCCTTTCCGATCCAAACCATTCTATAATTCTATGATTTTATGATTCCATGTTCCTCTCTGCCCTCTGAGTGCAGGCATAGATCATGTCCTGTTGTTATTCTCCATCGCTTCAGTTGGCTGCTCTCACTCAAGCAGTAAATAATTAAGCACTCTCATGACTTGGTTTCATTAATGATTCTTGGCTTGTACTGTTTGTCTTAAAACCTGTGCATTTGCAGTTCTCATGTCTCAAGAGTGGCATTTCTTGGAGACAAACACAAGTAGAAAGCTCTGGTGACACTTCCTCTGCTCTATATATAGAGTTGGTATTTGCTCCTTCATATGCATAAAACCTCAGATTTTATTTTGAGATACAGAAATAGGTTACAAGGTGATAAGAGATGTGGAGGCATCAAACACAAGTAGATTTGATATATTGAATCTATGAAATCAGAAAAAGAGATTTAAGTCTCTGCATAACCACATCAGGAAGGTGACAGGCAGCAAGGGAATATGTCATTAAACCAAGATCACTTTGGGCAGAATGAGTAGTTTTAGAGCTTCCACGCAGACTAGACTTTGGAAGAAGGTTCAAACCACTAGAGAGGGGTTTCAGTGTCTGTAGCAGCAGTGAGCAACATGACCTCATCATTTTCAGGACAAAGCCTAGAGGTTGTGACCCCCTGCCATGGGCAGGGACATCTTCCACTAGAACAGTTTTCTCTGAGCCTCATCCAATGTAATTTTGAACACTTCCACAGATGGGGCAGCCACAGCTTCTCTGGGCAACATGTTCCATTGTTTCACCACCCTCACAGTGAAGAATTTTCTCCTAAGAGCTCTTCTAAACCTGCTGTTTTTCAGTTTGAATCCATTTCTCTTTGTCCTGTCACTGCCTGCTCATCTGCAAGGTGGAGGGTCTGTTCCCTCCTTCCTTCACACAGCCTTGCAGGCCTGCTGCCCTGCCTTTTTTCACTGTGTGTGGTGGCTGAGGGGAGGACAGGCTGTCACAAGACCATGGCCAAGAGCCACTGGGCTTCATCAGTTCCGCATGGTTTACAGTACTGCAGATCTCAGGAATCCACCTCCCTCCTCCTCCAATCCTGTGTCCTCTCTGGGTGCAGCCCATCAGCTGGCATAGGCCGTGCAAGTACAGAGTGGTTTGGCTGCTTAGGTCAGTTGGCAAGATGTGGTCATTGCTCAGGTCAGGCATCATCAAACGTGATAGGTTGCAACACCTTCATACGTGACCTGTCTCTACAGTCGCAGGGCAATGAACTCACTGTTCTTCAGGCAGCCACTCCTCCACATCCCTAGTTCTGTCTCACAGCCTTTATAAGCAGCAACACAAATCATTTTTGGTCTTAGACAGCTTTTGTTCATACTGGTGTTATGTCCATACCTACAAAGACTAGCTACCAGATACCAGTCATGAGAATACTTTTTTTCCTTGTTGCTGTTCTCTTCTTCATCTTCCAGGCTGCTTGGGCTAAGGCTGAAAATAGAAGACTGGAAGCTAAAAGGGTGCATATGTAGAGAAGTTCATTAGATTCCAGGCCTGAGATTCAGATTACCTCTGTGCTCTTGGAATACACAACTTTCATTTTAGAATTCCCCTTCTCTACCCATAATCCTAATCTTCAAGCTGTCGAGTTTGAGGTCCTTGACAGTCTTCCTCAAGGTCTTTTTCTAGAATCTTCCATTCCAGCTATATGATGACATGATGGGCAAAAAAGATACTACATTGTACTGAAATTGGTGCCCAAAAGGTTTTGAATCAGCATTTATTGAGTGTGATCACACAACTTGTACACAACAACCGGGGGATCAGGACCAGCCAGCATGGGTTTAGGAAAGCTTTAGGAAAACAGGTCCTGCTTGACCAAACTGATCTCCACTATGACAAAGTGACCTGGTTAATGGATGAGGATTGTAGTTGTTGTCCACCTAGACGTTATTAAAGCCCAGACACTGTTTCCCACAATATTGTCCTGGAGAATCTTGCTGCTCACAGCTTGGACAGGTGCACTGCTCGCTGGGTAAAAACCTGGTTTGATGGCTGGATACAGAGAGTGGTAGTGAATGGAATTAAATTGAGCTGACAGCAGATCACCAGTGGGGTTCCCCAGGGTCCAGTGTTGGGGCCAGACCTGTTTAATATCTTCATCAATGACCTGGATGAAGAGATTGAATGCACATGCAGTTAGTTCACAGATGACACTCGAGTTAGGTGGGAGTGTTGATCTGGTGGAGGGCAGGAAGGATCTGCAGGGGGATCTGGACAGGCTGAATCTATAGGCTGAGGCTTAATAAGATGAAGTGCCTGCACTTGGGTCACAACAACCCCATGGAACTCTCCAGGCTAGGGGAAGAGTGACTGGAAAACTGCCCAGAGGAAAAGGACCTGAGGGCGCTGGCTGAGAGCAGCTGAATATGAGCCAGCATGTGCCCAGGTGGCCATGATAGCCAGTGGCATCCTGGCTTGTATCAGCAATAGTGTGGCTAGCAGGACCAGGGCAGTGACCATCCCCCTGTACTAGGCACTTGTGAGGCACCTTGAATCCTGGGGTCAGTTTTGGGGTCCTCATGGCAAGAAAGAGATTGAGGTGTTGATGTGTCTCCAGAGAAGGGAACGGAGCTGGGGAAGGGTCTGGAACACATGACTGATGAGGAGCAGCTAAGGGAGCTGGGAGGCTTAGCCTGGAGAAAAGGAGGTCCAGGGGAGACCTTCTCACTCTCTATAACTGCCTGAAAGTAGGCTGTAGAGAGGTGAGGGTCAGTCTCTTCTCCCAGGTAACAAGTAATAGGGCAAGATGATATGGCCTCAGACCAAGGAAGGTTTAGATTAGATATTGAAAACAATTTCTTCCCTGAAAGGGTTTTCAAGCCCTGGCACAGGCTGCTCAGGGCTGTGGTGGAGTCACTGTCCCTGAAGGGATTTAAAAGACATGTAAATGTGGCACTTTGGGATATGATTTTGTGGTGGCCTTGGCAGTGCTGGGGAAACAGTTGAGCTCAACAGTCTGAGAGGGCTTTTCCAACCTAAGCAATTCTGTTGATATTCCATTGATGATTCTCTTGAAGCAATACTTATGCTGATACTTAGGGATAAATCCTGTGGTGTGAGAGCTTTCTCTCCTCACATTCCTAGCCACAACTCCTGACTGTGTATTCTAGGTTATAAGACCTCATATATTTTGGGGGGAAATGTAGTTGTGACAGTCAGTCTTCGCCTGAACTCTGCAATGTCCATGTGCATTAAGTGGGTTTGGAGCACATGCATCACTCCAAGTTATTTGAGGGTCTTTGGAGCAGTTTAAGCTATCTCAATGATTGCTTTAGTTTGTAGTAGCCTCAAATTTGTAACTGTTTTCCTAGACCAGCAGATGTCTATCTACTAAAGAAAGAAATATAGAATCACTTAGACCAAATCCAGGCACTTAGAGAAGCTTGAGACAAAGCTTTTACATGATTTGGGATTGCTTTCTTGGACTTTTCCTAGTTTATGCACCACAAAATATATTCTTCATGTAAAAAACCCTGTAACCCCTGAGATGGCTGCAGAGCTTATACAATTCCAGTAGAGTTTCTGGGAAAGGGCCACAAGTTATTTTCCATTGCTTCAGAAAGACTTGCACCCAGAAAAGACCCATAACACTACAAGGCTTTTAATTTAAGAGACAAGGGAAACCAAGGTCTTATGATGGCTTTGGAACACATAATCCTTGAATAATATGTGATTAAGAGAAAGGGCTTGAGAACCACTAGGACAAAGTGGTTGAAATGTAGTAGATCTAGGGATAAAGTCCAACCTGATGACAGACTTCTGAATGCAGCTCATCTCTCTGGGATAGAAGTTGATGGATGTAATATAGTTTCAACAGAAAAACATTCTAGAAAAATGAGGAATATTGTTTTTTTGTGGGTGGTTCATGAAGTGCTTTGGAGTTTCTTCAGGTTGTAAAGTTTGTTTGTGTAGAAGTTTGTTCTCTTTCTGTTCTTCATATTTCAGTGTGTGCATGTTTGTGCTAAACGTGTGCTTTCAGCTCAAGATTCCAGGTTTTCTGATGGGATGATGCATCTCTTAAACCACCAGAAGCTCTGCTTAGCCCATCTGAGATCTCAGAGGTCACTAATCATACTGTGAAAAGGAAAAAACTTTCAGAATTTGTACTTACAACCAGGAAAGGATTTAAACAAAAACACAGAAGAGATTGAACAAGCAGTGAGAGCTGATTTTCCTGGATCAAACTTTTCAGTGGTTGGTAGGATATTCACAGTCCTGCTGCTGAATTTTAATAATAAATTGCTTTTTTATTTCACTTAATAATTAATTGATCAATCTCTGTCCCTGAAGATTCCTACTTGTCTTAGAATCTCTGGTATAGAAAGGAAATTCTGCTGCTCATGTTCTGTGTTTAACATCTCTACTACTAATATTGAGCAAAGTTTAAATAAGAGCCTCCAAAAATAAGAGGCAGATTGAAAATATTCATGTATATTTGATTCTGCAGTTTCATATTGAAGTAAAAATATGGGATGAACTTTAGAATTCCAGTAAGGAATTCAGACAAAAAAATATTATTTAATCCTAGAATGGTTTGGGTTGAGTTGGAAGGACCTTTAAGCTCATCGAGCTCCAACCCCTCTGCCATGGGCAGGGACACCTTCCACTAGACCACATTACTCAAAACAATGAGCAAATATTTTGGTTTAGTATAAAATAGGAAAATTATAGAACTGGAGAAAACATCTTGCAAAACATGACTTTCAGTTTGTTCTTTCAACTGTGAGACTGGGAAGACTTTGCAAGGTTGAACATGCAGGTTTCCAGTGAACCTGACCCAAAATTCCCAGGTCTCAAGACAGTGTGAACATTGAGACGTGTCTTTGAAGCCAGTACTACTCCTCATAAGCAGTTCAAACCAATAGAAAAAAAAGAGTTCATTTCTAGCTAATTAATTCTTTCTGCCAAAGAGATTTCACTGTGATTTTTCCCATGAGACATTTGAGCTACATCATTAATGGTAAAGTGGGAAGTAGTGGGGAAATCCTCAGGAAATCCTATGTCTGAGCATACAGTCTCTGCTCCCTTGCCAGCTTGTGCTAGAGGAGCATCTAAAGGGTAGACTGGATGTAAGAAAACGAGTAACAAACCCATTACCCCAAGAAATCTCTGGAAACATTTAAGGTCAGGTTGGACAGGGAAGAAATCTGATCTACTTGAAGATGTCCCTGCCCATGGCAGGAGGGTTGGACTTGATGACCTTTAAAGGTCCCTTCTAACCATTCTGTGAGTATATGGTTCATCAAATCCAGAACTCACCACAGTCCGACAGCAAGGCACACCTTGCTGGCAACGCCCAAAGGATCTTGTATTGGGTACAGGACAGTGGTCAGTGGCACAGACACCCCCAGCCTGTTTGCACTGCACATGGTTATTAGGTGCACGCATGAAACCTGTAGACAATAAAAAAAACAACCCAGAATCTTGATTTTCTTTCCCAAAGAAGTCTAAGAACAAGTTAGGGTACGGTATGACAGCAATATTCAAGTGTACCTGCAGGCTGGCCACATCCATACCATTAAATTCCCTTATTTTTCAAGGTAGAAATGTTCAATGGTCCAACGGATGGATCATTGTTAAACTGTGTCCAATGCGTTGGTAGCACTAGCTGGTCTTGGGCAAAAGGGCTGAAACCCATTTTACTTCTATTTCTATTTCTATTTCTATTTCTATTTCTATTTCTATTTCTATTTCTATTTCTATTTCTCTGTACTCACAGTTTTCCCTTTGCATTTCCTTAGATTTTATGTAATTCGTACCTGAGGTGGCTTGGAGCATTAAGAGGAGAACAGCACAGAAAAGGGAAAAGATCTTCATGTCTGAATTGCATCAAATACAACAGTTACTAAGGAAAAATCAGAAAGAAATCATGCATTTAACCTGCATTTGTCATCACTCAGCACAGACACTTTTCATGACATATAAGATTCAAAGTTCGTTAAGAAAAATTGCCATTTATCACAGATTCACAGAATACTTGGAATTGGAAGGGACTCTCAAGGATCATCAAGTCCAACTTTTGGCCCTGCACAGGACAACCCCACCAATCACACCATGTGCCTGGGGGCATTGCCCAAAATTTATGCAATAGAGTAAATGCCCTGGAATAAAACCACAAAAACATCAGTTTTTGTGAAAAGATATATCTGAAAGCAAGTTGCATAAGATCCAAAAAAATATATATTTATGACTATAAAATTTAAACCAATCAGATGAATATTGTGACTTTCTTTCCATCAACTGCAATGGTATCCTACACCAGCTCCAGTGAAGACCTCATATTTGAATCCCATACACTTTGAATGTTAATTGTTTTTTAAAAAGGTAATAAATTTAATTAATTTCCTCCAAGTTTTACTTGAATGTTAATTGCTTTTTAAAAAGGTAAGAAATTTAATTAATTTCCTCCAAGTTTTATAAAAGTTTTATAATAAAAACAAACTTTTCTCTTTTTTTTTAATTCCGTATAAATAGCACTTATAAATTGCATCAAATCACAGAATAACATAATCAATCAGGTTGAAAAAGACCTCTGAGATCATCAAGTCCAACCTATGACCTAACACCACCATATGGCACTAAGTGTCATGTCCAGTTTCTCCTTAAACACCTCCAGGGAAATCATTCCATTTAGAATTTATTCCATTTTTATTTGAGCATCCATGTGGGTCTGGCTGGGATGGAGTTAACTTTCTTCATGGCAGCCCAGTGTGATGCTTCATGTTCGTAACAAGTCACTTAATTTCTAAAATGTCTAGTTTATTTAATTATCACGTATTTTCTTTCAGATATATGTAGACATTAACTTAAGCCTTTCCAATTTCTCTGAAAATAAACACTCCAAAACTTTAATTATTCAAATAATTGTCATTTTTGGAGCTGACAAGGCAGTAATAAGTCCTTGAAAATGTCTTTACAGAAAATCTAAGGAATGATCTATCTCTTCTCCCCGTAACACCTCCATAAAATGTGCCTGCTGAAAGCCGTGAAGTATCTGTCCACCATCATTTGAAGCCCTGAAGTAATGGTTAGACTTGATAATCTTAAAGGTCTCTTCCAACCCTGATGATTCTATGATTCAATGATCTCTCCACAATAATTTCTTGCTGCAAAGTCCAATTTTCTTTTGAAAATATACAAACCTATAATGATTTGGAATCACTGCTTTTTATTACAATAATGAGCCAAATGCATTAAGGAAATACCAAACATTGTCCATTTCTGTTCCTTATGAAGATTTAATTAAGCTGCAAATTATATATATTGGATGATGAATTTCTTTTTAGGGAAGCCAAGAATATTATCTAAAAGATACTAATTTTTCTCCTCATTGGTTGAAAATGCTGTGGAAACTACACTTTCTGCTCATCCAAGAGGACTTCAGGAGAGGGGCCAGTCTGTCCTACCTGGTTCCTCTTAAGGGAAAGCTTCACAGAGTGATGTCTTGGCCCAAAACAACTGTCTTTATATATTCCTGTTGATGACAGAGCCACCACAGACTAGCTGGCCAAGGACGTGGACTTCTCACAGCATTTCCTAGCAGCTGAAATGCCACTTCCCAGCAGCCCATGAGGAGTGGTGACCGCTCATGAACTCCCTCCCCTTTCTCTCCCACGAGTTCGCTCTTCCAAAAAGCAACTTACACCACCCTGGATTGTGTACAGCATATTGATCCATCGTGGGCGGTGAAAAAATGTGTCCTGGGACACATACTGAAGCTGCTGGTTTGGATCCAGCAGGGACCTACATCTTCAGGGCTGTCCCATGTCCATATGCCTGATGCTGACTGCAGAGAGGTCCTCTCTGAAGCCTAGTGATTACCCAGCACAAGCCCTGAGCAGCTACATCAGGGAAGTTCAGTTTTTGCAGTGACCTTCCTGTGTGAAAGCCAGGTGTTCATAGATTCTTGGAATGGTTTGGGTTGGAAGGAAGCTTAAAGACAACCTTGTTCCAACACCCCACCATGGGCAAGGATACCTTCTACTAGACCAGGTTGCCCCAAGCCCTATCCAACCTGGCCTGGAACACTTCCAGGGATGGAGCAGCCACAGCTTCTCTGGGCAACCTGTGCCAGTGCCTCACCACCCTCATAGGGAAGAATTTCCTCCGAATATCCCATCTAACCCTGCCCTCTGGCAGTGGGAAGCCATTCCCCCTTATCCTGTCCCTCCAGGCCTTTGTCCCAAGTCCATCTCCAGCACTCCTGGAGCCCCTTTAGGCACTGGAAGAGGCTCCAAAGTCTCCCTGTAGCCTTCTCTTCTGCAGGCTGAATGCCCCCAGCTTTCCCAGCCTGGCTCCAGAGCAGAGGTACTCCAGCCCTTGGAGCATCTCTGTGGCCTCCTCTCGACTTGCTTCAGCAGGTCCATGTCTTTATGTTGGGTACCCAAGGTGTGGTCTCACAAGAGTAGAATAGAGAGGGATAATTCCCTTCCTCAACCTGCTGGTCCTGCTTTCATTCTCATGCATTTTCCACATCTATATTCTGCTTTTCCAAGAAGAAATAACTATTTTTTGAATAACTGCAATTTCAGAGAAGCATTCACTTCCACACAGCCACTTCCTAGGTAGCCAAAGTGAACAACCCCCACAAAACATGATTTGATCAAATATGTGTCGCCAGAGGAATTGGACCAGAGAAACTGATGGCAGTACCAAGATAACCTGAACCCTGAAGGCAGCCTGTGAGCTCAGATGTTGTGTTTTCATTGGCATACTCCTAAGAATCTAGAAAGAAAACCACCTCAACAACCTTGTACTTCAAGGAACAACCACCTACCCAGGTCACTTGCCTCCCAGAAGATGGCAATGAAGAGCTAATGCTGAAATTCCCCTCTGGCAGATTTCTTCAGTCAAGAGTATGTAAATTATCCGGACAGCAGGGTTTTATGGATTTTCACTTTAATTATACTGATGTCTTCTGATTCCCAATGTTGATATGTGTGTGACTGATGTTCTCTGGCAGCCCAGACTCAAAGCCCTCCATAGTTTTCAATCTGCTGTGGACTCCTGCGATGGACAAGAAACCAGTTGTTACTTTTGAAATCATGTTGAACCTAACAGGTAATGGATGTAGGTCCAAGGAGCAGTGAGGGATTCCTTTTGCCTTGGCAGTGAGACACAGCCAATGGTCCCAGGGATGTGGGACACATTTACTTCTCTTAGAAAACAACAGTCTCTGTGTCTCAGCCCAAAATCCTGCTTATTTAAGCCCAAAATATATGACAAAAAATCCAAACAGGTGCTTAACCACCCAAAAGACACAGCTATTTTGAATCCCATTCCTGTATAATTTAAATGATGGAATGTGTTTATGTTCTTTACAATAGGCAAGAGCATTTGTTTCTTCTGTTTGGATTTTGGTTTTGTACTTAAAAAAAACCCCAACAAACCCAAA
>NW_008685362.1:0-518 GCF_000695815.1 Acanthisitta chloris
GGAGATCTCCAGGCGGGTCCTGGAGTCCCGCTTGGAGGCACGGTTGAGGTTGAAGAAGCCCCGGCGCAGGCTCATCTCCTCCAGGCTCTTGAGTTCAGCCGCTGACATCCGCTCCTTCTTCTCCTTCTTCTTCTCTTTCCGGGTCCCATCCTTCTCTTTGTCCTTCTTCATCAGGTTGAACATGGTGGCAGGGAGCTTGGGGCACTCTTGCCCCCACAGCAGGGTGCTGGGTCAGTGTCTGGTCACGGCCTGGTCACAGCACGGCCACCTGCACAGAAGGACAGCCAGCCAAGGGTACCATCAGACAGTAGCATGGCCAACACCCACCCCCAACCCTCACTCCACCCCACTGGTCACCTCAGCTGCCACCCCCAGCCCCGGGGCCATGTCCCAGCATTCCCACCCTCCCTGGGGTCAGCAGCATCATGGGAGCTCTGAGACTGCCCCAATCATTGTGTCCTGACTGGGCACCAAATCCCTGGGATGCAACAAGGGTGGCCCTACACCCCCAGGGATGC
>NW_008685362.1:548-3384 GCF_000695815.1 Acanthisitta chloris
GTACCCCATGCATCTTCTTGCCAGCACCAGGGCTGACTACAGGCAAGACCCCCAGCATCTCCCACAGCTCAGGAGCTGTTTTGGAACAGCCTGGGCAGTCAAGGAGGAATGCATCCCAGTTGCTTTTGCAGAGGTTACTGCCAGCTCAGACACTCCCCAGGGTAAAACCCCCATCCCGGCCAGCCACAGCACCATCAGCATCCCACCCACCACTCAAAAGCCCCTTGTTGAGGAAACAGAGGCCTCTCTGCCGCTCATCCTGACCACAGCCACCGCAAACTGTGAGGGACAGCCACGGGCAGTGTCCCGAGCAGGGAGGGAGCCGGAAACACAGCCTGGAGCGAAGGTTGCTCTAATAAACAGGAACCTGTAAAATCACATCCCTCCCAACACTGATAAGTGTCTAATTTTAGACAGGGCGACGTAGAAACTCGTGACGCTGCCGGCGACCTCCAGGAACAGTCGTTCTTTCATTAGGGCATCCCGCGCAGAGCGGGGGGAGCACCCAGCCACTGGGAAAACCATGGCTGGGCAGAAAATCCAGCTCCCTCCCGGAAAACCCCACGTGCATCCAACATCTGGGGGAACCCAGTGCCTGGGAGTACCCAGTGCCTCACCCCACATGGGGTGCTATGGTACCCATCTGTCCCTGGGGCAACTGGTAGCCTCCCCTGACCTCCATTGAGCGCTCGGGCTGCGGATAAACAACTCCAAAGTGGAGCAGGCGGCTGGCAGCGCCCGCGGGACGGGCTGACAGCTATATATAACGGGGCAGGAAGCCGCACAGGAACTTAACCTCAGAACAAAGGACAACAGGAAAACTCCCCACGTTTGAAGCATCTGCTTTAGAGCTCTCCGACGGGTGTGGGGATGAGGTTTGGGTGGCTGTAGGGATGGGTAGCGCTGCCCATGGTGGCAGCGTAAGCTCTGCAGGCATCCTGATGTGCATGGATGTCATGCTGTGCCAAGCTGCACCTTGGCTCCAGTGCAGCATCAGTGCTGCATCACCACCACTGCCAAGGCCACATCCCTGCAAGGGCATACAGTCCCCACTGCCCTTGAATGCACCCAGTAGGACACAGGGAACCCAGTTTCCCCTTGGCAGGGGTGGCAGGGGACTGCCTGAACCTCTCCACCCCTCAGGGCCAGGGACAGGAGCACACATGCCTGGGAGAGGCCTGGCCACAGGGCAGGTGAGGACAGAGCTCTGCAAGCCATGGCACAGTGCTTGCCCTGGGCGTGTGATACCGCCGAGGTGGTGAGGGGAAGCAGCAGAAGCGACAAGGTCAGGCATGCAGCTCCAAGCCTCCTGCTCACAGCCAGAGGGGCTGTCACAGCTCTGCCCTCACCACCCAGCCCTGGGGCTGTGGCTGCTCTGCCCTCCCTGTAGCACCTGAGGCTTTACCCAGACCCACAGCAGGGCAGGACCCCAAAATGCATGAAAACAACCCAGTTCCTTTCTCCTCTCCCAGAACTGCCAGCTGCAGGGGGACCACTGACCCAAGTCAGGGGACAGCACAGCTCTTTCCCGTGACCTGCAGCAGGTGTGGCCACAAAGGGCCCCTTGGCCGTGCCATCACGGGGACTGCTCCCTGCCAGCTCCTCTGTGGCTGTGCCAGGGCCTCAGCACAGACAATGGCAGGGAAGGAACCACCTGCACCTGCCCCTGTCCCCTGCTGCAACATGTGCTACTGGTACCACCACAGCCTGGGCATCTCTGAAGCTGTAGGAAGAGCTGCAGCTCCTGGAGCACCCTGTGCTCACCCCATCGCAGGGAGAGGGTGCTGGAACCCTTCCCGGGGGTCCCTTGGGAGCAGAGCTCCTTGTCAGGCAGGTGCTGGTTAGAGCTGAGGCGCCGGAGACAGGCGGCCAGAGCACTCTTTGTCCTCGCTGGTTTCTCTCCCAGCACACACACTGCCTCCCAGCCTTTGTACGCTCAACAAAAAGGGGGAATAGCGTTCCCAGCTGCATCACTAATCAGGCAGCACCAGCAGCCGCTGGTGCAGCCACATGTGCCCCACACAAGATCACCACAGGCAGGAGTGGGACAGGAGGGACAGGAGCTTCATGAGCTGGGACGAGGAATCCAGCATCCTGCTGGCACCAGCATCCCTGGCCCATTAGGGATGCCGTTGTGGTTTGCTCCCTTTTCCCCGAGGAGCTTCCTGCTTACGGGGATGCCGGATGGGTGCAGCCCTACACTGCAAGCAGGAGGGTGGTGAGTGTCTCCTCACTCCTGATTCAGACCCAGTGCATCTTCCCTGACTCAGCCTGGGCTCACTCCGGGACTCTCCATGGCCAGGCATGTTTGGGGCAGCAGCACGCATGAGCCATGACAAGGCAGGGAGAGGCACTGGCGCCGGCTGTGCCTGGGGATTGCACACGAGGATGCTGCTGTGACACCTGAGCTGGCAAGGGACTGTGGATGTGTCACCTTGGAAGGGCCAGGTGGAAGAAAGGGAGATCCAGCCCAACGTCCCACAACCCAATCACCCTCCCTGAGCCACAATCAGGAGGAGGCCCCATCCCCCCCCACCCCCCCACCACAGCCATGAGCCCCCACATCCCTGCCAGGGCGCTGGGGAGTTCCAGGAGGGGAGGAAGGCGTTCACTGAAACTCTGGGCCACTCCTTCCTTCCCCGAGACGCAATCTCGTCCGACACGCTCCCGCGCAGGGACCTGCACTGCAAGTTTCACGGTCGCCTGCTCTCCCTGCTCTGCTCCCCGCTGTGATCCTGGCAGTAGGGCTGTGCTCACCCACCGCCCTGGCTCAGGAGCTGGCTGCTGAGACCCCCTCGGGCACACCGTGCTGGGTTACCCCACATCCCGGCTGTGC
>NW_008685362.1:3445-4113 GCF_000695815.1 Acanthisitta chloris
ACGGCGCAGAGGGGACTGACCTGCGTGACGGCTCCTTGCTGGACACAACTTTTCCACAGAAAAGGAAATGTAGGGGGTTTCCAAATCCCTCTGCACTGCCTGCCCGTACAGACAACGTCAAGGAGCAAAACAATCCCGGATCTACCCGAGTCACAGCCCGTATGTGCCACCAGGCTGTCTCCAAAGCAGGACTTTGGGCCCTCCTGCCACGGGAACCCCCTGTCCAGCAGCAAAGGGGATCCAGACTGGTTGTGAGGTGTCACCGCAGGCCAGGAGGGTGCATGGGGTGCAGCGTGGGGTGCAGGCACACGCCTCGCCCCAAACCGGGCAATGACACAGCCTGAGAGGCCTTGCAGAGCAGCGGTGGTAGGATCCTGGGGCAGGATCCTGGCCGGGCTGCTGCGTGGGAGATGCTTCCAGAGCCAGCAGTGGGGGAACAGGTGGGTCACAGCCTCCTCCCCACCAGGCACACAGCTCCACCACCCATGTCTGGCCCCAAATTCATAGCCCGACGCCCTGCATGGCCCAGCCCACAGCAAAGGTGAAGTGCTGAACCACAGCTCGTCAGCGGGCAAAGTCCAGGGCTGGCGCAGGCTTTGTGGGAATACTTGGGTCCTGACAGGAATGGGGCACTGGGTCCCTAATGCTGGGGTGCCAGGGCCAGCCTT
>NW_008685362.1:4137-4499 GCF_000695815.1 Acanthisitta chloris
CTTGAGGTGCAGGAACACAGTGCCCTGTGCCCACACTTCCCTGTAATTACCCTAAGTTAAGCTCTGGCGCTCGCTGACCAGATGATTTGCATCTCACAGGTCGGCTGGGAACCACACGACTTAGGGACTGCACTTCCCAGCCCTCACCCAACGCTCCATATATTCCTCTCTGGGAAAATAACAGGCAACAGAGTGGCCACAGCCCTGCAAGCTCTCACCACCTCCAGCACAGCAGCTTGCCGAGGGGCTACCCACCCCTGTCACCCCAAAAAGGTGCAGAGGTGCCGGTGCCACTAGCCCCAGCAGTGATGTGGTTAACGGTGAGACAGGCTAATGGCTTTGGGGCTCCGCCTGGGAGCAGG
>NW_008685363.1:0-52112 GCF_000695815.1 Acanthisitta chloris
TTAAAAGTGAAAGAAAACAAAAAACCCAACCTAATAAAAGCAGTGATGCACAATCTAGAAATGCAAATGTGTTTTGGACATTACCAAAAATGCATCCTATGCTACTCTTGGGAGCTTTTGTCATCCTGTTCTCATTTGTAAGCTCCTTGGCATAATTATCACTGAAATACTTGGAACTATAGTCAACATCACAGGCAACAATTCAATAATAATGACTATTTTGGTGGAAGGACAGAGTGAAACAGGGTATTGAAAGCATGAACTTCAATTACTCTAACAAAGGAAGTTATCCAAGCTGCCAGAGACTCTCCTTCACCCTAAAAGCAAAGGCCAAGTTGGCCACCCAGTCCCAGTGAAGATGTGCCACTACAGCACACCATCCTGGCTGGCTGAGGCTTATCCCCCTCGCCCCTGGTGTCCAGGACTGTAGTTCAGCTGGTCTGGATGAAAGTGCACCCAGTAAAGGTGTTTCAAGTGGGTGACCTCAGGCTCATCCGTGGGGCTTTTAATTTACAATAGGGGCTCCTGGGTCAGAGAACTTGCGTTTTTCCTCCCAGGGAAGACCCAGAGTACTCCTCCTGTATCTTGGAAACACTCAGAGGACAGGTGTTTGTTTGGCCAGCAATGTGGCTGAACTGCTTTTCTTCCAAATGGAGTAGCCCTTGCCAAGCCATCCTGTCAGCCTGGAGAGGACTTCACCTCACCTTCTCATTTAGGGTAAACTCGTGTGTACGTGTGGTGCATGGCAGCAGCTGGAGACAAGGAGGTTTGCATGTGGTGGTGTTTAAAGGTCTGATTAGCCCAAAGAGTGCTCACGGCTGCGAATAAAGTAACTGCCTGGAATGACAATGATCTAAAACATTTCAGAAATGGCACCAAACCTTTATAGTTACCAGCTCAGAACTGTGCTTTGATTGTCTACTCTCAATGAAGAGTTACCATCTCTAATTGAACATCCTGTGGTGAGGCTGAGGGTTGTGTACAGTATGAGGAAATATGCCAGCCCCATAATGATCACTGTTACTAAGTCACACAACTGTGTTCACCAGCTTTACATCCCAAACAACACCTACGCAGCTTCTTGTCTCTCATCCCTTCTCTTTTTGGTCATTTTTCCTTCTTGTTTCTCTGTTTATCTTCTCCCTTTGCAAGGTAGGACAGCTGCTGGCTACACTTTTGTTCTGGAGTTCAAGAACATGGAGCCAACAGGGTGGTTGATGGCAGTGCCTTGACATGCCCAGTGCTGATAAAAGCTTGCTTAATTATCTGAGCAACTTGCTCAGGTAAATACTGGCAGGCTAAGGCTGTTTCTGTCTAGAACTTTCCAGACAGAATTATATGTGCGCACAAATTTGCATCATAGGGAGAATTATTAGCTCAGTACCTCTGTAAAGCATTCGACTTGCCTGTGTGCTACACAAATAGGTTGTACATGCATAGTATGTCTGGGAGTTAGAGCAGTCTTGACTGCAAATTCACTTCAGAGACAGCAAAGGTCTTGCATCTGATTCAGTGCTACAGTTTGCCTGATTAAAATGTCTTTTTCAGCCAGAAGGTGCTGCAATTCATCCTGGAGGATTAATGTATTTTAGGTTTGTCCAGAATTTCTTGATGTTTCCCAGTTCTGTCAGGCTTGTGAGTAGCTCTGACTGAGCAGCTGAATATCCCAATATTCTGGGTATTTTCACAAGGTAGAGCAGTAAAGGACGCCGGTCTGAGGTGTGTTGGAAGTTCTGGGCAGCTGTTCTTCCACATCTGGAGATCCCTGAGCTGCCGGGGGAGGGCAGCCTGGCCACACAGCTGGCACACGGCAGCGCCCGTGGGTTTTCAGGCTTCGGCAGCGCTTTAGTGCAGGGCAGGGTAATTCCTGAACGGGCTGGCAAGCATCCAGTAAGCACAGCAATTATCCATTACAAGACCTTCAATTCATCCTGGATACCGAGAAGGTGGGAATATAAAAAGGGAGCCAAGTACATATCTGTCCGAGATAAGATCTTTGGGCCTCTCTTCTACAAACAGTAATTTTCTTTTAAAGGTGAACACCAGGGTCAGAAAGTGAATTTTCTCTTTACTGTAAATTTCTCCGTTGTTTCTTGGAAGGGGGAAAGGACAGGAAAGATCACACATGAATCTTGGAGAATGGCTAAGAGAGTGGGGACATAGTCCTGGGAACGCACCTGGGAATGCAGTGTACAAGCAAGGCTCTGGAGATAGTAACTTATATATAGATAGGGAGTAACTTAACTTGGCAGAAGGCAGGGGCAAGTTGTCCTTGAGGGTGAGACAAACAAGTTTGAGACAAACAGCTAAGAATGCAGCCAAGCCTGAGAAAGTAAGAAAGAATCCTCACCAGCTGTAACCGCAAGTAGGGAGAGTACCTGAATACTATCTTTAGAGCTTAGCCAATTATAAATTATTGATAGTTATATGCCTGTCCTGCACTGTATAAAAAAGAGCCTGTTGGACAATAAAGTTGAAGCTTGCTTTATCACTCACACTGAGTTGGCCGCTTGCTTCCCCGCGCGAGGCTGTGCCCCCCGACACATGAACAACAGCAAAAGGAGCAAATCAACAGTGTCTGATATTTTCTTGTCAGAAAAGCAGCTAATACTGCCCGAAATATGTTTTTCTTCTTTGAAGTGCAGTGTGCAGTCTGGTAACAGAAATCCTTATAATCAAAGGTGTAACAATCTCCCTTTTTCAGTATGTTTGCTTAACACAGAGGTAAAAGTGATTCGTGTTAGGATTCTGTGCTGTAACTGAAAATTTGAAGCCTATCTTAATTGCTTAGTGGTATAGCAAAAAGTACATTTCTAACAAAATTTAGCCTTTTTCTTGGGCCTAACCAACCTCAGCAGAGTTCAGATATGATATTTGCTGAGTTTTGAGGATAAGCTGCTGAGTAAGCAAAAAATTATCTTCTTATATTTAAAACAAAAAGTTTGAGAATATCTCAGTAGGGTTTGTCTTATTTCACTCCCATGTTAACATGATTCTGATCATTTGAAAAACAGATACCGGTCTCTGCTGATATTAATTATGCTTCTGCTGATCATCCAGTCATTAGCAAGTCTCTTTCAGCTTAGTCAGCATCTCCGCAATGACTCACTGCAAGTAATGTATTGACTCAGTAGGAAGTGACTTCATCATCCTTGTCAGGGAAGATCTGTCAAAAAAATGTAGCAGCAAATTTTGGTTTTACCTTTCTTTTTTGCCCTTTCCCCAACCCCACTCCACCATTATGACCTAGAAATGACCATAAACTTTTCTGCTATAGAAAGAAGACAGGTCTGTACCTTTACTCCTCTTTTTTCTACATATATTATATATATTTCATTTCCCTAGCGGTAAGGCAGCAGTTCTGCTGTTCAGACATTTATCAACAGGTGTCAGCAGAACCTCAGTCTTGTGCTACAATGAGCATGTGCTGAGGTGTACAAATAACTCGAGTTTCAGAGGAATGTGACTCTCAAAGTGTCTGCCCTGATGGGTTTCTATTTTGGAAGCACTGACTCAAGAGAGTCCTGTTGATTTTCAGCGAATCTTTGATTCCTAAATCATGTTTATGTACTGTACATATTAATTATGAACATTGTGTATTGTTTATGGATAATTAAAGGGCTGCTTGTTTTTTGAGCTGAATTACGAAGTGGCTTACATAACACAGTATGGTTTTATTATCTCACAGTTGGAGAAAGTTCAACATGGCATAGGTCTGGTCAATATCTGAAAGTATGACCAAGCAAAGCAATGTGGTAAACTGCTCTGCATGCTGTGGGACAGGATGGGTGCATTGAAGTGAGTGACATGCTGCAGAATCATACTCTACCTTGCCCTGGGTTGGGCATTAGTGTGCTTGCACTGCTGGACCTGTGAAGTCAGTTAGGTGATGTGGTGATGTCCATGATGCATTAGTATGGAATGGCAATCACAAAGTAGTATTTCAAAGTATTTCATCAGGTAGGCAATCTAAACCATGTTTATACTGTGATAAACATACCGAAGCTGACATATAAGGACGAACACACAGATCATATTATAACTACACCCAATTAAAAATAACTTTTCTTTGCAGGAATTTTTTTCAGAGAGATGGAAATTAAGGTATTTTAGGCTCACATTTTCCTTCAGCAGTGACCTTCCTTGTGAAGTGAAGAATGAACAAAGTTCTAATATTAGAAGAGACAGATGACCAGTTTTTTTAACTGGTGCATTTTCTTCTTCTTGTTATTGTTGTTGTTCTTGTTATCATTATTATTATTATTAATATTAAACTGATAATTTGCCATTAAAAGTAGGATTTGCTAAAAACCAGAGATCACTTAGTACAATCTGTGCCCTTGTGTCTCTGGGTCATGTTATGACAATGTCATGTCATGTCATGTCATGTCAATACTCAGCTTTCACTGGATTTCATGTGTTTGTGTCTTTTAATAAGCTATCATGGAGACCCCCAGTGTTTGCAAGGTTTGAGGTCTGGTGTCTACTTCAGCACCAGATCCCTGTATATTCCTGACACCTAGATTATACCTCAGCATTTCTGGAAATATATCCTATACAATTCAGCTGAGACTCTGTGTAGTTCGCTGTTCTTAAGAAAGTTCTTGCAGAAAAGTTAGAAGGGTTTGAACTTTTATTGCTGCACAGCATTTCACAGAGGAGAAGGGTGTGACATAAAGTCCAGCAAAGTCAATAGAAGATTTCGTGTCTACTTTTTCCTCCCCCCCTTTCTACTGATCTTTGAATCAGCCCTTCCTTCACCTCATCCCACCAAACATCACTCTGCAGCAAGAGCTATAAGTATCGTTTTTCTGTCTAAAGAAACCATATTCATTCTTTTGTGTGGTAAAGCAGCAAATCCATATTAATAAAATGGAAATATAACTGTTTACTTTTCTGTGTTTGCTTTTGCCTTTCTGAAGTATTCTTTTGTTGTTATTGTTGTTGTATGCTGCAAAAATACTTTATAAGCTAATTCCTGTCTTCAGGCATCAAACCCAACTAAGATAACCATTGTACTGAAAAGGATGACACTATAAGTAATTCTTACATGGCAGTATATGAAAATAGAGATCAACATGAATTGGAAGGAAGCTTTTAATTCTTTTCAGTTCTGAAAATGTAGAGATAATCATTTTCTTGCTTTGGATGAAATCTTCTGCCTATTGAAGTCAAAGGAAGTTTGGTCACTGATTTCAAGAGGGTAGGAATGTCACCTCTAATCTTGGCAGTGAGCAAAACAGAAGGCAGATTTCTGCTAACAGCTTATGACTTGTTGACAGAATTTGAAATACGCTAAACATAGGGAAACTAATATATTTTTCTTGGAAAGGGAAACAGTTTTAGCTCCTTTTAAAAGACTCCACTTCTAGAAATATCTTCTTCTGCATCATCATCTATCCCATGTTTAATACATTTTGAATACATATGTCCAAATGGCTTAGAAACAGAGCTTTCTGTTATGCCATAGAAAACATTTGGTTTGGGTTGTAACACTATAGAAACTATAGATCCCCACAGAAAATCATGAACTTTAGAGTCAGAGCACCAGAAATGTGATTCCAAGAGAGACTTGCACGTCTTTGAGAAGAACCTCTCAATACGTGGGAAAAAGAAAGAAAACTGTATGTGATGTCTTTGAGAAGAACCTCTCAATAAGTGGGAAAAAGAAAGAAAACTGTATGTGATTCAGGGACCAAACTGCATTGGACACTGTACAAGGTTATCACACACAGCAGTGCTCTAGCCATCCTGTATAATAATTCATTTAAAATATTTCCACTACATTTCCACAATGGAGACAAAAATAAAAAGAATGAAAACATTTCAATTCCAGAAGTGCCTTGTAAGAAAGGCACCAGATTTTGGTAGACTCTAAATGATTATAATTGTGAATAGTTCATTGGGTTTTTTTTAACCTTCAGAGATAACTTTAGCCTCTTCTCTAAAGGAGTATGACTTAAACCTAGTCCTGAAACTGAATAAAGCCTTCTGAACATCTGTGTAGCTGAATGTGAAACCTCTGTATTTCTAGTACTGCAGTGTCTGCATAATTAAGACGTGAACCAGGACTTTGCTGTGCTGTTTTGCACACATTCACTTTGCTCACAAGCATTAGATCATCAATGCTCCATACATATATGATCTAATGCTTGTGAGCAAAGTGAAAGCACAAACCAACAGGCAGCTACATTCAGAGACATGGTATATTACTGGTCATTGTGCATGTAACACGTGCAGCATGCCAGCAACCTGCTTTTGCAGACAGTGCTCCTGGGGAAATGTTGGAGGTGCATAATGGCTCAGTGCTGTATGTATTTACAGAGAGCTCCTCCTGGACTCGCAGAGCAGTGTAGGGAGAGGATATTATTGATGTGAAAAGTTTACAGGTGTATGATGACAGCTGGTGCTGTGGGTTGTCTGAGTTGGCAGTGGGAGTGTGGTCTGCATGGAGGAGAATTATGCTGTGTTTGATGATGGGGGAGGTGGTGGGATGATGGGAGGAGAGAGGAAACCTGCTTACAGCTGTGGGCACTGAGGAACCAGCAGGAAACGAGCTCTGTCTAAACCAGGGAGAAACATTTGTGGCAAAAGAAAGGTGGATTGGTAAAGTTAGCTGTGTGGAAGTATGAGGAAGTTTTGATCATCAAAATTTACACAGAGCCTTGATACGAGAAGGTGAGGCAGAGAAAGTCCCAGTCTGAAGGTGCTGGACAAGTTCAAGGCTCAAGCAACAGACAGGCCAGTGATGTTAGCTGCAGTGACTGGCAAAAGCAGTAGCAAAGAGAGCTTAAAGACAGATTAAAAGCTCTGTGATCCATACTGAGCCTGAGCCGATGGCGAGACGGTCAGAGAGAAGCAGGCTGAGCTTTGGGCTAGGACAGAAGGGAGCAGACGGGTGGATTTGAGTCATCAGTGGGAGCAGTTGGGCTTGTGTTTACAGACAGCCTTCCCTAGAGAGGAGGTGCCCTCTCCAGAGGCAAAAGGAAGGTGGCCAAGGACAGAGCCCTTTGGAGCTCACAGAAAGCTGGAGAAAAGTGAGGGTGTGCTGTTCTCCTGCTCCAATATGGAATTTGTTAATAGCGAAAGCTTTTAATAGCTAATTTCAAATTCTACTACCAAAACTTTTAGAGAGATGTTCTAATGCAGTGTGGGGCTGGGACAGAGGCCCTACATGGTTTACTCAGTAAATAGTCAGTTTTGTAGGTGAATTTTAAGTTTGTCAAGTTACAAAAGTATTACAGAAAAGGAATCAGTTTTATATATTTTGTTATTTTCTTCTGGAAGAGTGTGCAGGAATTTCAAAGATCCAATACACATTAGAACAAGTTTAACACTTTTCTTCACATGGAAATTATTTTGTAAATTTCTGTTTGTTTTTAGATTTCTATCCATATGCTTTCGAATTCTGACAGAAAATGAGGGGAAGGAGTAATTGAGACCAATTTCATGCAAATAAATTCCTCCCCTAAATATTTTTATTAGATGTTCTCCCTTTGCCTTCAGTCTAGACAGGGGAGACATCCTTTTTAGTGTCTGGAACAGGTTCCTGAGTGCAGCCAGGAAACCTGGACCAAGTCAGAGAAATTGCAGAAATAAGTACAACACATTTGGGTGAAAGAAAATTGAACAAAAAATTCTTTACAAACTTCCCTCTAATTAATTGAATTAATGAATTAATTTTGCCTCTTGGCAGGTCTCCTATTCTAAACTCTGCACATGCCTGAGAGTCATCAAAAGGCACAGGGCAAGTCCAAGGTAGAACAAGGCCTCTGGTCTATAACTTCATAGACCAACTATTCCAAAGCACTGCTGAAGGTACCCAGGTCAGAAGGAACCTTTATGCATCTTGAGAAAAAAATATGAACAAGCATTTGTGCTAAATAACAGTGATGTTATTTAGCTTCCCCTTGCTCTGTTCCTCTTATATGCAATGGGACTGTGAAGTCAATATTCTTCAGCGATTTTTGATGTCTAGCTTCTGTAGAACCCACAGACTTCTTCAGGTTATTTGATCCCTTGAAAAATTATTTAATTATCTGTGGTTAAATATTCTAGAGGAAATAAAAGTCCTTGGGAAAGAGACTTAAAGGATAAAAAAAACAAGAATTAAAAACTGGGAGACCACATCTTCTTCTGCAAGAAGGGTCTTGCTTACCTGTTAGACTTTCTTTGATCTCTAATTATGTTAGATGTTATGTTGTTGATGTTAGTGCTGTAAATAATCCCTCTCTGAATTCACTAATTAAATCTTTTAATATTATTCATTCCCTCCTACCAAAACTTACTTCAGTAATTAAAAATATCGTGGTAATTTATTCTGGCCATCTGACTATTTTGTCAGATATTTATTTAAATAATTGTATTTTATTACAACCTCACAAAAATTCATCCTCATCATTTAATTACAGATGTATGTGAAAACCCAGGAGGTATTTGGAGTTAGGCTGTGTTTGTTCACTTTATTTATGCACTTACTCTTGCGAACTTCAGGGTATTTGCAAAGGTATAAAGGGTAACAGTTGTTACCACACCAAGTAAAACTTGCAAAATATCTCCGTTTGCTTCGTGATAAGCATGTTATCTAAATCTTGTAAGCACTAAAGAGATCAGAGAAAGAAATGTACCTTTCTCTTGTGTAATGCTACCTGGATTTTCTTTTTGTCTTGTAGGAGACTGGCATGTTGCTGTAAACCAGCCTTCTTAATCACTCATGCACTCACTGCCCTGAGCTGATACCACTGCTGTACTCACATGGAGATAGGCACATTTCTACACAGCTCTTGGGATTTCTCTTTTACCAGAGCTAACTGAAGGTGGCTGCCTGTGTAAGGTCTTTGCTGATGCTGGCAGGTCACAATTTGACCTGGTAGGTTTCAGCCAAAGACACGCTGGGGCATCAGGTAATTAGTGGGAATAACAGACTTGCTCCAAGGCTCAAACCCTTGGAAAATGCAAGGTAAATTTAGCAGCCGTGCCCCTACACCTACTAAAGAAACTGAACTGGTCTTCTAGCTTCAGGATAATAAACCTAACAGCCTCATTTCCTGGAGGCTGCTGAAAATAAGTTAAGCCAGACCCCTTGTTCCAGGGAGTGGAAAAGTTGGCAATAGGACTTCTCCAAGGGAAATCAAACAGAACTAGTCCCTTGGTCCTAAACACAAGACAGCCTTTCCTTTCCTCTTCACAGAGCAGAGAACTGAAACCAGGGTTAAAATAACCTTTTTTTTTCTTCCCTGGAGTCTGCCTTATATGCAAGAAAGACATTGTCTGACAACCTGGAGGAACAAGAGGCATGCCTGCTAGCCATCCACTTCCTATAGCTCACCACAGCCGGGGGAGGTTGTCTCCCCCTTTTTCACTCATGTTAACTTGTCCTTTTCAGGAGGATTTGCTCACCAGTGGGCAAAGTGACTCAGTGATCACAGGGAGTGCCACACCTGAGCCTGACACTAAACAGGTAACATAAAAAAAGAGATTTATCCATGTCTTTCTCGTTGCCATTCAACCACTGCAATCCCTCTCATAATCTGTTCCTTGGTAGACAAGATCAGGTTTGGAAAGACAGCAAGGAGATGAGGAGAGCCTTAATTCCCCAGCTCCCTGGGATTCTGCCTTAGAAACCAGTCAACTAGTCCATGGCTCTCATGTCTGCACTAGTCCATGGGTGGGACTAGTGGGTTCATACCTGCAGGCAGGTCTTCTGTGGTACCTCGTGGTTCTGTCACTCTGCCAGGTCCTTGCCTTTCCTCAAGTACATTGAAGGACATCTTCACCATAAGTGAGCAGAAATCTCATGATACCTTACACTGAGTTAAGTAAACTACTTTAAGTTCTCTCTGCAGTGGCTCAGTGAGGACCCCACCTGATCTAGGGAAGCAAAAATTCTGGAATGGTGCCACTGGAGAACCATCAGCAGGACTGTTGTCCAGCCTACGCCTACAAAAGAGGTGATGAGTTACTAACAGGACTGAACACAGAACCAAGTTTCGTGCCCATATACCTAAACCTTTCTGCCAACATCCAAGTTAACTGTGCAGTGGAGGCATCTCACATTGTTTTACTACCAATCTTGCAGAATCCCATACTGCCCAAAGTGCATACTCTGAAAGCTCATTTACCACTACATACTATGCTGTCCAGTATGGTAAAAAATGCCCTGTCCTGTGGACTCAGGTCCCCTCCTCCTTTCCCCTGCCCTTGCATACCTGCACACTCAGCACTTCCCTCACATACTGCATGAAGATCTTCCTCTAGGTTTGCTTATCATAGTCTCAAGAGTTAGTACTATGCAAAGTTAAAATCTGTTGAGCACAGGGGCATTTGACCCTGACCACAACCTGCTGTTCCTTTAACAAACAATTAAGACATTCCATGTGTGACTAAATTTGAAAGCAAACCCAAGAATTAATCTGCTTGTTTTAAATAGGGATATAAATAAGAACCAGCCCAGCCATTGCCCAAGAGATAAGCCAAAACTTTGAGGTTCAATAAAAGTTCAGTCACTTCCGTAGGCTGGGTCTTTATTTAGGGAACAGGGTCTTTATTTAGGGAAAAGGTCTTTATTTAGGGTTTTTAGGGAACACAATGTCCCCCTGAAACTGAGAGTATATGTTTCATTTCTATTTGAGTAACAGTTTCCTCTGGGTATGGATGATACTGAAGGAAAATAATGAAGCCAAATCCATTCTTGCCTAGCCCAAAGAGTATTTCTGTAGGACTTCTAGTTCTAGTGTGTGGTAGCTACAAACAAAATAGTTATAAAGGTATCTGTGTAGCACTGCACTATGTGTGTATATCCCGTAGCTTTTGAGGAGAAAAGAATGGAGAAAAAAAATCTCAGCATTTAAATCAGGCTTGAGATAGTAGCTTGGCTGGCATAATACAGATTAGCTTTTGAAAAGATATTAGCAAAAAATATTCAAATTTTAAAGTTAGTGGCACCTTGCTTGATCAACTTTGTTTAAATGGTAAGGATCTAATAGAAGATGGTGATTAGATCCTTGAATAAGCTAAGTGAAACACATCTTCTAGATCTTCATATATTTATGTTACAGGTTTGGATCATGTAGTTTAGGAAAACATAGAACAATTTCAATGCTTTATCTAGGTTAAAAAGCGCTATGATGAAACTGCGTGTATCAGAAAAACTATAAAAGCAGCTTTTTAGCATGGAAATTTTCTGTGTGGCAGAAAAACAGATGCAAGGAGAATTTTTGTTCAGCTTAATAGTGTGAAGTTAACGAAATTAGTGATAAAGGTAGAGATCATGGAAAGTGACTATACCCACACATTTTTCGAGGTGATATGGAGTGCAGAGAGTTCGTTTTTCAGGGTTTGTAGATTGCAGATTACATATTAACCACTAACCTAACTGATAACTCTATGGACAGAGTCCGTTCTTCTATGTAATATGGCCTCACTTGTCCCATGCATAATGTTTTATGAGAGCTCTAAAATTTATGCTCACTGTGTTTTCTTGCAAATTATTTTCCATGGAGGTCAATAGAGCCTTTCTTAAAGGATTCAGCAAAATATCTGAGGATTTTCATGTAGATAAAATGAAACCTTGCATGAAAGCTGCTATGAAGAGGAGTTTAATTCAGAATACCAAAGTGATTAAGTATTCCTACTACTGTTGAATTGAATTTGGAAGAGCACTGCTCTCTGCCTAGGAATTGCACATTATGGGCTATCACTGCAGTATAAAGCTTAAATACTTCGAGGCATTTAAGTTTCTAGCAAGTATCATGATTTCAAATGACTGAGTTCATGAGCATCTTGGAAATCTTAGTGCCCTCCCCATAAAATCAAGGGCAGTAGCAAGGTCAAGGGGTTTTCATGATATTTCTGGCACTTCTTTTTGTGAGAGGCTTTCTCTGACTAGCAGAGAAATTGTTCATTCCTTGGAGATTGCTAGTTTAATACTATGTTTAATTAGCATCGTTACAGCAATTCTTACAAAGGTAAGATATTTTTGAAAGGAAAGTGTTTTTCTTGCAGTGTTTTAAAGAGATGTTTCATGGCAGTATCAGAATCTGATGAAAGTCAGAAGATCCATTTGTACTGTGAAACACAGGATAAAACATAAGCATACAATGGTATAATTTTCTTTCTAATGGAAATCTATAGTGTCTCATGCCAGGAGTGAACTAAAATTGTGTACTCATTACAGTAAGTTAATGCTCAAATACAATACAGTGGGATTGAGATCAAATTCTATTGCTCTGTAGATCCTTTGTGATAGTTTTTTTTACAAATTTATGTAAATCAAGTGAACATATACTATTCATTAACAAGTACATAATTATCTTTCTGCATTTGTAGTCTTAACAAAACATTAATTTACAACTTCATAATTTTTCATGTCTCCTGCTCTCAGACATGTTGTGATAGTGTTTCACACACCATGATGTTGAGGTTTTCTATTAATGGTAAAGAATAATTATAGGTCTTTTGTTGATATTATAAGGATTCAGAGCATTTCAATGATTGTATTGCAAGATAAATGTACGGAATCTTTTGACTCACCTATTTGTTCCCACTTCACCATCCTAATCTCTTTCCATTATGTGGTATATTTTATAAACCATACATTTCATATGTGCCTACTACTAAAAATCTAACTAATATTGTGATGTTTCAGAAAGTATTTTGACAACAAATCAAATTTCTGCTTTTCCAAGAAATTTCAAATTGACAGCTTTTCATCAAGAAAACCCAAATGCCAAAATGTAAACAAAGTTGCCCTAAAAGTGTTGTTCTATAACTAGAAGTGGCAATTTTCCTTTGAAGTAATTTAAAAAATGCATTTCTTCTCTCTAAGATGTAATAAATAAATTACATTTTCACTCCACTGAGGCAACACTTGCCTTTTTGAAAGGCTTCAAAACCAAAAATACTTAGAATGTTTTAATTAACTTCAGAGAAATCATACATTTTTGATTTCCTGAAAATTCACTTAAAAAGGCAGCTAGTATACCTTCTTGTTTGACTTTTGCCTCTTTTGAGGAGCTTCTTAAAGATCAGAAAGTTTAGAGGTCAACGAGATGATCTGACCCTTAGTAAGTGAACCCCTAATTATTCCAAAGGACTCTGGCACTGGGGACCTGGGATCTTCATTATTCTCTGAAATGTGGTGTTTCCACTGAGCTCTGTTGAGAGATCCCTTTCCTCAATCAGCTCTTTGCCTGCCTGGCAATTCTATACTTTACCTTCTTGTTTTACAGATAATACAAAATCTGTCAAATGAAATATAAACTTGATCTTTGTTATCATATTGTTTTACCACAAATGATGCAGTGCACATTATACAATTTTAAAATAGCACTAGGAACTCTTACATTCTGTTTCCAAAAATGAGGCTGCCTGCAACCCTCAGACACTGGCAATGTCTTTTGAAAACCTTCAGGAGCTTGATCCAAAGCCAACTCAAGCTAACGAGACACTTTTCACAGACCTAAAAACGTGATCCCTCAGAGTGTTGTATGTTACATGTTACAAAGTAATAGGTGCATTTTACTTTCAGGCCTTTTAAGGAGTTGTGGTGTGGTGGTTTTTTAAACAATCAGTTAAAAAGCTAGCTCCAAAGTCCACTGGGCTCAGAAGGCTGAATCATGCTGAAAATTCTATTCTGTGGGTGTTAAATATTTCACCAAGGTAAAATTCAGCTCGTAAATGCACCCATCGCTTACCCAACTGAGTAGTTTCTTCCTCATCCTGCTTTGCCCCTCTATTGAATATCAGCTGAGTGATGCCCATGTTTGCAAAGACCCTTGTACTGAGACAAGCTGTTTATAGTTAGATTTCAAGACAGTGACCTGTACTCCTACACTGTAATGATTAATGTTACAATAATGCAAAGGTTTTAGGCTCTAGACTTCCTTTTCTTTGGGTCTTATATGGACAAAAGGACAAAATCTTTTCTGACCCGTAGTCTGAAAGATGCCCATTACTTTAAGGTATTTTATGAACACATATGAACCTGATTAAAATGAGTAAGAACTGAGGAATTTATTCAATAAAAATAGTGACTGACGAGGAGGAAGGTCCAGTCAGGAACTTTGCTTGAGTTAAATACGATATTATTTTACTTCTATGCACCACAATGAAACCGGTCAGCCTTATTACAAAGAAACAAACAGGTTTTTGTCTTTCACCCATTTTTATTGCAAGTTCCTGTCTTTTAACTTCAATTTGTATGGCTGCACTGTCTGCTGTGTGCTGGTGTCCCCACAGGACCCTTTGTTTCCTACCTTTGAAAACATTCAAAACAAACAAGACCCTTTCTCTTCCCATAGACAGTACACGTAATATTAATGGTTATCTACCTGTGATAAGCAGAGCAGTATCGTTTTACATGACTTGAAAGGGTCATCCATATCGTCAGGCACAATTAACTTGTCTTACTCTCACAAAATGGGCTGGGGGAGGTAACTAAGAGGCCATGCTTCTTCACATACCTCAGAAAACAGTTCCAGGAGACCCAAAAGGCACAAAAAGCTAAAAGTAAACCGCTATCACAACAGGTTTTCTACTGAGAAAAGAAATTGTACTGCACTTTCTGGAGTGCCTGTGTGTGTATTCACTGGAGATGATCAGTCACATACAAGTTTGAACAAGTATAGCTGCAGGATTTAACTTCCTATTTATCCCACTTTTAAAGAAAGCAAACTCTCACACATTTCTGCAAAACAGAGTGAAAGTTGTTTTGAGGCTATATGCAGGCTTCAATAAAATGTGTGCTGAAATCTCACAGAACTGTTTCTCTATTTCATTTTTGGTTTGCAACCTACCTAGATCAGAGGAGCAAACTAAGAACGAACAGTAACTTCAATTCTATGAAGGAAACTTTCACACTCCACATACCAGTTCTTCAGTTCCCAAAGCTACTGAGTTTACAAGGATCCTGCTTTGAGGAGAAAATGTCCAAGGAAATACTGTGTAGAGAACAACGTTTGCAATTTAGCCTATTAACATATCCCCTCTGTGTCAGCAGTGAATTAGTGGCCCAACTGATGTTTAGTGTAGTGCTATCCTGCATTTCAGACGAAATGATGTTGACCAGTTGGGCTGTGGAGAATTGCATAGCACTTGTCACAATAACATAGCTATTAAGTGTGTGACGTGACCAAATGCCATACCAAGTACTGCTCTAGCCACAGACATTATTCCTGCAATTAAATTAAATACATTTCACTTCCTGTCTTAAATAACTGCCAACAAGGTGCCGTGCTTCAGCAGAAGAAACTAAATGATGTTGACCAGTTGGGCTGTGGAGAATTGCATAGCACTTGTCACAATAACATAGCTATTAAGTGTGTGACGTGACCAAATGCCATACCAAGTACTGCTCTAGCCACAGACATTATTCCTGCAATTAAATTAAATACATTTCACTTCCTGTCTTAAATAACTGCCAACAAGGTGCCGTGCTTCAGCAGAAGAAACTGTCAATAGCACATCCTTTATCCTTTAGAAGTTTTTTTCTAAAATGCTTCAGGATCCTTTGAGAGAAAGTGTCTTGGTTTATGTAAATTTTTTCATTCTTAATAAATTGACAAGTTTTCTTGTTATTAATAATGTAAAAATCTTTACCATGCCAATCATATTCTATATTTTTCCAGTGTAATATGCATATATAGGGAGAGATGGCCAGAGGAAAATTAATCTTTCTTACTCAGATAACTGAGCAATGTCTATTATCCATATTGTTACCCCCATCACCCCCCCAATAAAAAGGATAAAATCTATAGACATTTTCTTTAGTAGAAAAAGGTGTCTTGAAAAGAAAGAGAAGCTCTTCTTAAATAATTTCTATCCATTTAAAACTATTTCCTGATGGTGGATACATTTCTATGTGCATTTTCACCTTGATAAGAAAAAGGAAGCTGGAAATGCTTCAGACTTCCATTTTGATTTCTTTGACAATGATTAAAGATAAACTGGTATGTTTTGGTAAAGGAATCAACATGTCCTTTCCTCCATTTATCCTGTGGTGTCAAATTTTTGCCAGCTCTACCTGAGTGAACGCAGCCTGCGTGAATAATTGGGAGCTTCAGAAGGGTTTAAAATAAGGAGCTGTGGAAGGCAAGTATTGTCCTTCAGGGAGAAAGGAGTTGCAGTGAGGCAGTGAGAGGCTGTCTCAGAGTACTGCTGAAGATGGACCAGCTCAGTTGGTGCTTGCAGCCAACGGCTGCTGTAACGTGAAGCTTGTGAAAGGTCAGCGGCCACGCTCTGTAGTCTGCTCTCTGCCTATCTGTGCCATCTCTTGAAATAACAGCGACTTCCAGGGCTCCTTCACCTTCTTCCCTCTCTGGCCCCAGCATCCCTTCCCTCCCCAGTCCTTCTCTGGCACATATCCTTCAGCACCACTCTCTTTTCTTCCTTGAGCTTTTCCTGTTGTCATCACAAAGACCTCTATGTCCTTGATTGTACTGTGTCCTCTTGTTGCCTGGCTTTAAGGCTATCTCTGGCTCCAGAGATAAAGTCTCTACTAAGAAAGGTATGGAGATTTAATTTATTAAAAAAACACCATAAAGGGTTAAGAAAAGAAACACTCTGGTGCCCTGTTTGGGAGACAAGTCCATTGCTGCTGTAACTTAGTCAGATAGGTAAATTCGAAATTTGCCTTTAATTATCTACTCTCTCATTATCATAACCAAACTTTGTGAATTTCCTGAGCAATCTATTTATGACCTGTACCCTTGAAACTTGGAAGCAGTTCATTTGAGAGAAGCTTCCATATTACTCTGCCAAGAGAATTACCAAAATAGACCTGTGGCATTGTTATTTTTGAGGATTCGTGACCCTTCATTCGTTTGTTTGTTTTAAAGGGATTTTTTTGTTTGAAGCCATTTTGCCTTGGTGACAATGAAAGTTGAAAGGGGTGTTTTAAGTAATGAAAAAGTAATTGTTTAAGTTTGCAGTGCAAATTATTTCAGAGTGACCTGTGTGTCGGATAGAATGAGAGTCCTACTATGACATGCTATATTATGTGGTAGATCAGGTACTAAAGAAGCACTGTACTAAAAAATTTCACTTACCTGGAACTGGAACTTAGAGTAGAAAAGTGAGTTTCTTTTACTGACTGTGCCTGTAGCAGCAAAAGTGCCCTGTGCACTGTCACACCACCACACAGATGGTGTTGAGGAGTAATGGCAGCCTCTTTTCTTCCTTGCACTGCAAAACTGTTTTGCTGCAATACAGCACAAACAGTAGGAAAAATCTGTGGCATCCAAATCATGTTCCTACGTGAAGGACATTTCACATTTGAAAAAAAGCAAGCAAGCAAACCAGGTGAAGATTATTGACATGATAGAAATATGATGAGCAGTGCACAGAATTTTACAGACTTTGTCATTAACTCATCCCCAGTACCTGCTGAAATAATTGTCCAGGATGTCAAAGGAAATCAGTTATGATTAAATAAAGAAGACAGTGGAGCCTATTTAAAAGGAACTTATTTGCAGTAAAATAGCTTTAAGATGTTTCTAGGACTGACAGATTATTTCTGAAAACTTCCATGCACTTTGCCACAATGCTGTTCATGGTTTTAAAAAGACATGTAAGCTTGTATAGGCAGAGGAATCAAAACAAACTCTGATTGCTGAAGCTACATTTCAACTTAGGAGCATCTTTATACCCACTGCACTGAAGTTAACAAATGCTATCCAAGTGCTTCCTCAACCCTGAGCACCTGTAGCCTATTTCAGGACCGAGCATTTAAGGAGTGCTCTGAACACATATATAAGCATATTTGTAAAAAATACTGTGCACATATAAGTTGCCTTTCCAAACATCATGGTACCTATTAATCAGTGGTTTGTTTGCATTGCTTGTTTTTTAATTTACTTTTGAAGCTCCTAACACCCAAGGCAAATCTCAGCTCAAAACTTATGCACATGGTGTGTCCTACCTGACTTGTGAAAGAAAGTTCCACTGGGAGACCTCTGAACTGAAATTGCCAATATTTCACTCAGAGAACAAGTATTTCTTGCCCTTAACATATGCATGGACATCTGACTATACCATTATCAAATACCATTAGATAAACACCCCACCCATAAATCTGGTGACATTATATGACATTTTCAAGAACATCTACTTAAAAGGAATATTTTAGATCCAGAAAAGCCTACTTTTTCAAATGGAAGTTTCTTAAAATTATGGATTATTCCATAATTACAATGAATAGGCATAGGGATATTCATTTATTTCTGTCCCCCAAACCCTGTGTTTATCATTTAAAAATGATGACTAAAATGTTGTCTCCATTGAGGTAAGTGGTAGGATTTCAGGTCAATGAATTAAACTGATATCTCACTGAAGGAAGTCCTAATATTTACATCTCTTCCACCTTTCTTTGACACTATTACTACCAGAACAGCCCTTTTATTTGACAGGTAAAATTATAGTAAAGAGTGATTGATCTGAAATAAAGTCATGATGAAAATTGCGTGAGTGGATGATAGAAATGTGATGCCTTTTTAACCATAGAGAATAATTCTCACCTTGGATAGGCTGACTTGGACTGCAATGTAGAAATATTGTTTTAAATCCTGCTCATCCCAAATAGCATTGCAGCCACTTTTCTCTCATCTCTGGCCTGTGAAGTGTTTCCATCTAATCTCAGCAGATGATGAGCTGGCTTTGTTTATTTGTGCCCTTTTGCTGGGGTACAGCAGTGTGATGTACACAGGCTTTTGAAGCTGAAGAAACCTCAAAAGGCACAGGACACTACAGCACATAGGTTATCTAAAGCTGTTGATAAGCTTTTCTTTTTCAGCTTCTACAAATTATTTAGCGCACAAACCAAGAGCTCCTCATGCTCTTGGGTGAAGACCATGATCAACAAAAACCTTCCTCTGCTGTGATGAAGCTAAGTGTAATAAGAATGAGGATCTTTGCAGAAGACAGTCAGACTAATGAATGAACTCCTGTCTAAAGAATATAATAAATTCCATCAGCTTCCCTTCCTAGGGCCTGGCACATTGGGGTGCATTTCTCGGATCTTGCTTGCCTTACAGTAATCATATTTAAACAGAAATCAGAAAACATTTTTCAACCTTTGAAACAGTGGGTTCTCAAATAACTGTCAGACTTGTGGGAGAAAGAATACAAAATTACTTCTGAGATAAATTTACAGATGGCAAGATATGATGAACCCAGCATAGAGATTAACTGTTAAGCCATCAGCCTTTTGTAGTTTCATGTTTGGACCTTCTGATCAGCTCTAAAAGTAGATGTGATCTCAGTTCATGAGATGAGTTGTGTTGTATTAACAAAAGGCTTCATGTTTCTGCTGGCCACTTGCAGGCACCAAAGATATTTTTTCTCTCTTCTTTGGTACTAAACTTGACTCCCAAATTGTTTTGTTGGTTTTTTTTAAAGATAATTTCTTCTGCAGCTATAAAGTGTCTACAGTAAGAACAAGGATATCACATAGGATGTGCTGGGCCTCCTACCTGCTCCCTTGGGTGTACAAAGTAATCACCAGGTTTGAGATCAGGAGCACACTTTCCCTCAGGCCAAATTGGTGAGGTCCATGAATGTCTGGAAGGCAGTGGGGGCTACTTTACAGAGGTGCAAATAAATAATTTCCTGCAACCCTGTGGAGCAAACCAAACAGAAAACATAAACAGGACATTGCCAGTGCTTGCTCCCTTTTTGTGGCACTACACAGTCCCACAAAAATCTTCACAAATCTTTATTCTGTGGTATGCTGGGAATTAGATGGCTTGTGGTAGATGGAGACACGTGGAATACATGTGCTCAGCATCCTTTTAAGCCTGTTCTCTGTATTCCAGTCTGTGTGACAGTCTTATATTCCACAGTATATTAAAAAGGAAAAAAAAAGAATGGAAGGAAAAAAATGTCCAGGACTCTGTATCAAACCCAAAAAATTCACTGCATGTCTCTCCTCTTGGGAGGAGGACAAGAAAACAAACATTTGATGCATATGACAGACACTAATCATGCTACTTAATGCATTAATGATAATTACTTGAAAACTTCTGGTGGTTGAGCTGTAAGACTCTAAAGCACAGACTGGAATGAAGTAATAATGTAATAAGAGTGAGCAGAGGTTTACTCAGAGGTAAATGTAATTGTTAATATTCATAGTGTGTGTATCTAAAATATCTTATTTATTGAACATTTATACTATGAATAAGTGTACTTAAAGGTGTTCTAGTGTAAAGTGTTGCTGTCTGCTAAAGATCTCTTCACTTAATGTTTGTAGAGTCCTGAGTGGTTTGCAAGTCAATTAAACACTGATGGAACAGAGATAAACACTTCCTATTGAGAAATGTCACATCAGTCTTTCTGCTTCATTTCATTGTGCCATTTAATGCACTGAAAGGCATTCGAGTGACACAGCACCAGCTATGATATCATGGCATAGGCTCTGTCACATGCTGAGCCATGTGCAGATGGGTAAAGAGTATTGCAGTTGTACCAACTGGTACAGAGAGGAGAGAGAAGCTGTCCTGTATTTACTCTTAGGGCACACTGACCTGCAACCAGAATCTTAATAAATGGATTTTCTCCTATGCATTACTCTCTCAGCAGAAGCATGTAGGCATATGCAATTTAACACCTGCTAGCTCTCCCTTCCTCGAAAATTAAGAAGTCTGGCAACCAGTGTTGTCAGGATCTTAAGATTAGGTTTCCTCTTGCTTTCTACAAATGGGAATGTCAGCAAACACTGTCACTGTGCTCTACTTGATACATCACTCACATTTTCCAGGGTAATAGATAAAGCACTTGAGTTTCAGGAGTGCTAATGAGTTGCAGTTCAGTTAGTGCTTGCAGTTTTTCAAACAGATGAAATATCTACCTATTATAAACTGTCTTTATGAAGAGCTCAAGAGGCCTTGATTTCTTAAGAGCTATGTAGTTGCAGTGAAGGTAAAAGTGCCTGGTGAGCAGAGAAACCATATGTCCCTATTTTAATATGAGGCCTCATGAATTTGGTTTTTAAATACTTGAAAACTTCCAGATTTTTATTTCATTGTTGAGATGCTCTGCTATTGCTAGCATATTATTTGATAACAGCCAAATCTAGGTGCAGAGTTGACTTAGAATTCATAGTAATATGGAGTACTATGTTTCATTCAAGTCTAAATACTGGAAGAAGTGTGCAGCACTATTTAGAAGAATTTTGTGAGATAAATACAGAAAAAAGAAAAAGGAGAAGATACCTCAATGCACTTGGGAACTATTAGATTTTGTCTTGTACTTCTAGTAAATGTTGGTGTCATATAATTCATACTTTGTGATAAATCAATGCAGCAACCTGAAGTAGAAATAAATAAGGCTCCAGTTCTCAGAAATACTGTTGAATCAGAGCTTAGCATCAATACCACTGGTACACATGAAGAAAGTGTCCTTTTTTCTTCAACAGGGATATTTTTGGGACTGTGTTTTGAAAATGCTGTAGAGCTTGTAGCTGCAGCAAAACAAAGAGTGCTAGGTAGCCAATATAGCCATGGATGAAACTTGCCGCTTTTCCTAATCAAAGCAGTGACACAATATTTTCTCTGTTCCTCTTGCCAGCTAATGGTGCTAAACTTCCTTCCCACTGTGACTGAACCACATTTCCAGCAGTGTGTGTGTCAGATGGAAGAGATGTGGGTCCCTCTTCACTATCTGGGCCTTTGCTCACAGAGAGCACCTCAAGAGACTTCAGTTCACTTTCTGGTTTTGGGAAAGCAACAAGACACGAAATGATATAGAGAAATATGTATAGAAAAACCAAACTTGGGTTTGTGTGTATTTCTTGTCACCCTACTGTATACAAAAGGAAAGTCATTAGGGTTACAAGTCATGGCAGTTTTTCTTGATGATAAAATTGCTTTGTCAACAAAAGGGCTAAGTATATAAATGTATCATATATCATCTCCTGCTCTTTCTGTCTGTATATTATATGCTTGCTCGTTTGAGTATAATAAACCCCTAAAATTTACAGCTTCTTCTAGGATTTTTATGTAAAGTTAACTGAAAACAGATTTTGCTCGGAAAAAGAAAACAAAACCCACTACAGTGTTTGTAACTGAAATGCTTCAGCTTTGGAGTCAATTCTCCAAACAGAGAAGGAAGGTTCTCAGTGAACCACTCACTGCTGCTGGGGCTCTCTGCTGCAGGATCCTGTTCCTAAGGCTCTTTGGCAGATGGGAACACTCCATCTCCCTGCTGCATGTGCTTCTCAGGAGAGCACAGCATCAGGTGTTTGTGGATTTACTCTCCTTTTGGACCTTTGGCTTGACCTGTCATAGCTCATCCTGACTTATCTCCAGCAGGAAGGGTAGAGGTCTGTGTCCCCCAAAAGAACCAGTCTGGTGGTTGCAGGGTTCTTCTGGGATATGGGAATTTTGGACTTGATTCCTCTGAGGCAGGCTCCAGTACAAGCCTGCTCTTTGAAACCCATATTAAGTAAGTTCACTGTTAAAACTTTATAATAACGACTAACTGAAGATCGTTGGGAAATCAGATGACATTCTTCAGAAATGGCTTGAAGTGGAAACAATACACTGCACTACACAGAACACAGAGATAAGAACACAGAATTACAGAATCAATTAGGTTGGGAAAGACTTCTGAGATCATCGAGTCCAACCTTTGACCAATCACCACCTTGTTAACCAGACCGTGGCACTAAGTGCCATGTCCAGTCATTTCCTGAACACCTCCAGTCACCTCCAGTGACTCCACCACTTCCCTGGGCAGTCCATTCCAACATCTAGTCACCCATTCTGTGAAGAAATTCTTCCTGATGTCCAGCCTGAACTTTCCCTGGTGCAACTTGAGACTATGTCCTCTTATCTTGTTGCTTGTTGCCTGGGAGAAGACACTGATGCCCACCTTGCTACAACCTCTTTCCAGGTAGTTGTAGAGAGCAAAAAGGTCCCTCAGCCACTCCTCATAGGACTAGTGCTCCAGATCCTTCAACAGCTTCATTGCCCTTCTCTGAACTTGCTCCAGCACCTCAATGTCTTTCTTGAAATGAGTGTTCCAAAACTGGACCCAGTACTCGAGGTGCTGCTTCACCAGTACTGAGTACAAGGAAGGCAATCACTTGCCTGGTCCTGTGGCCACACTATTCTTGATACAAGCCAGGATGCCATTGGCCTTCTTGGCCACATATTAGGGGAAAGTATCAGAGTGCTTAGATCAAAATATTAAGGATTATAACATCTTGAAACAGGCAGAATTACACCAGGAGTCTGTATTTTTTGTCTGGGGGAAAAAGAAAGTGGGAAATAAATCTGTAGCATAATGTTGCAGCAACCCAGTCCTTGGGCAGCATCTCAAACTGCAGCTAGTGAGCCTAGACTCATTGCCCTGCAGAGTGTGTGACATAAGAACATCACATGGGATCAACTGCCCTTTCATACCTTAAATCCTGCCCATCTTAACCTGCCACAGTGGTCGTATCACAGCTTAAAATATATCTTTCATAGTTCTTTATGTGTGTTGCCCTGAGAGTTTCTCTCGAGGCTAATGGAAGGCAGGAAGTTAGGTGCTGTTGTTTTTTTCCATGTGTATGTAAAGCTTAATAGACTAAACTAGGAGGGTCAACAATAGGCAAAATTAAAGCAGTTCTAAAAATGAACTAGACAAGAGGAAACAATTACAGGGCTGCTATTTGGAGGAAACAAGCACTGGGTGGTTCAGTCGCTAACACAATGAAGGAGACAGCCCATGATGGTGCTTCTAAACCCTTCCCGGTCTAGTATTCCCAAACTGTCCAGTGTTGTTTACTTGCCTGGAACGCCGCCACAGACACATCCTGATAGGTCAGGAGCAATCCCCAGCAACTGCTGTGAGAAATAGGAAGCAGGCAGAGAGGGCAGCAGTAAGCGACGTCTGCTCCTTTGAGGAGCAGCAAGCACTTTCCTCTCCCTGGGCCGTCTGAGGCAACGCCTTTGGTCAAAAAATAACTTCAGGAGGTATCATGGGCTGCAGAAAGCATCGTCAGATAGCCTTCATGTTTGCTCAGGTCTACTTTTAGGATGCTGAAGTGTTTGGTAGTATTCTTGCTGCCATACCCCCAAATCATTAAAGCAGTATCAGCTGGTGGGGAACAAAAGAGACAACCCTAAGCCAAATGCACTGCCCAACCTCTAAGTATTTTGTGCTGACATGGACAGATTGTGACTAGCATTGCTTCCTTTCTGCTTGTCCTGTGAATGATAGATTCAGCTGCACAGGGTTTGTGGCAGGCACTGTCTCACATTGGGTGTAGGTACTGTGCATGGCATAGCAATGCCAGGTGTCAGGCTACTGTAATAATAGCAGAGAGACTCCTGAGTCCTTCTGCCTTACTGCTAATTAATGGATGCATCTATCAAACCATAGATCTGTACAATAGTTTCATTTTTAGTGACAGACCTTTGCTAGGGTCTCTCATTTCTAGTTGGTGTTGTCCCTTTCTTGAAGTCATAGAAATGCAGGATAGAAAGACCCCAGGGCCCAGCAGGTATATTATGCAAACATCCACTGATCAAGCAGGACAAAGATAAAGGAGAGTTTCTCTGCAGTGGCATTTTTTTCTGTCCTCTCAAAAGTGAAAGTAATCTGGAAACATTAATTCAAAAGGCTAAATGAAAAACCAACAAAACACTTTCAAACCTCTGTTCTGGAGAATTTGTGGAAGGCATTGTGTGTAGATGCTCGTGCCTGTCAGGTTTTATGACATGAGGTGAAATTGGTGTTTTTTTTGAATCCAGAAAACAATGCAGACCACAACTATATCATCAGAAACTTACCACAGAGTTACTATTTTTTTCCCTGCTTTTCTGCTTTAAAAATGCAATAGGAAGCTAGCAAGCCTACACAAAATCTCATTAAATTAAATGCTAGGGATTATCTCTGAAGGTAAGTGAATATAGAAGGCAGGTGGAGATAATGAAAGTGGGATATTATCCCATTAACATTTGTTCTGTTACTGCACCCACTTTGCTGTCAGTTCTTATTAGCATCCTACCAGAAATCAACAGACTAGCTGGTAGCTCCAGTACCTCTGCGTAGTTGGCCATTCCTGCAGAGCAAAGGAAGGTGCTGATGGCTCCATATCAGCTGGGGCAGTCATATGCTGAGCAGAAGTGCAAGCTGCAGGAGAGGCTGCAGAGAGGAGCCCGATCCACCCTTCTTAGCAAAGCCAAATGCTTTCAGTGATGCAAGAGCTCTGCTCGGGTCCTGCCAAAAAAGTGTGTTTCAATGTTTCATTACCTCACACCACCCCTGCAGCTGCTAATGGCACTCCTTCCATTGAAAAGTGATTTAGCACGATGCACGTGTCCCAGAGCACACACAACACCTCCAGACCTTTCTTCAATAGCTAAGAACTCTATGTACTCTCTAAATATGGGCTGGCAACAAGGGTGGTGCAGAGCTACACTGGCCCTGGGGCAGCCTGGGGAAAGGAGATAGAAGAGGTGAGGATCCTCTCATGACTCCTGGGCTGCAGGACAGGGGGAGGGTGACCCAGTGGGATCTGCAGCTCTGCCCCTTCACTCTGATTGCAGTGGTCTTCCCGACTAGGAAAGTCAAAGGGGAAGATGACAATAGAATGGCTCTCCTGTTTCCCTGGCTCTGCTCTCCAGGGTGCCCCAGGAACAGGAGAAAGACATTGTGCTGCTCTCCAGGAGGCTCTTCTTGGACAATCCAGGTAATGGCCTGGGACCTAAGTTCTTGGGGCTTGTTCAGGAGACTGAGATAGAGCTTTCCTTTTCTAGAATTTGAAACCACATTTCTGCAAGCACAAATTGGCCTTGTTTGTCCATCTGGTTAAGGACAAGCACTGATTACTTCTGCAGAAGATGAGGAAGAAGATGTAGAGGAAAAAAGCTTCCAGAGAAGAGTCCTTATGATGCAACACTTACTACATGAAAGTAGAATTTGCAGGAGAAATGGGTGCACTGTAATTGACTGGCAGGCAATTCACTGCAGCTTCTTCCACCCAGTGCCCTCACTTTTTCCCCTTCTTTTTCCCTCCCATTTTTTCCTTGCCATTGGAGTTTCTCGTCAATTCCTCTCCCTTCCTTATCTTTCCAATAAACTAATCTCCATCTAAATAAGCCCTATCCCCAGAACCAAACTCCCAAATCAATTAATAACTACTCTTCCTGCTTTTATGTTTACATTTTACCTTACCCCATCTCTGGTTTATTTACATACAATAAAAAAAATCTGTTGAGGTGGGAAACTCCCATTCTTCCCTTTTTCTATGAAGTCGCTTTCACCTCTTTTCTTTCCATTTCTCACCCCCTAACTGCCCCTAAGGCTCTGAGTCTCATAAGCATAGATACAATTGCATTTGACTTTGAGGCACAAATCAGCCCTATATGATAAAACATCCTACAGAGGATACCTATAGGCCATGCTTCATTTTCAAAACTGCTTTCCTTCCTCTTCTCTGCTCACATTTCCATTGTCTTTCTGTTTTTGTTTGTCTCCTCTGCCCTATTTTTCATCCAGGACCTCTCTGCTTTACCCCACCCTTGCAGTCTCACCTCGGAGGAATGCAAACCAAATAGCCATTCAAGACTGGTGAACTTTAAAACCCATGACATTCAAGTGGGTTGGAAATTAGACAAAACAATTTCACCCATCCCTTGTTTAGGACCCTGATGAACAGCTTGCTGTAGCTCCTGGAGTAGTGTGCAGAAGGATGTGCTGCTGCATGTCTTGCTTTCATAAGGGAAACACTGGAATGTGGCTGGGAACCAAAAAGCCTGTTGTAACACGGTTTGTTAGAAGGACACTCTGGATTCCCCACACACATCTCATACACAGGGTTTTTCAGCTCACCTTCTTTGATAGTGAGCACATGGAAATGGCAGGATGAGTCTTGTTGGTTGCTTAAGTGGAATAATTTTTTAGAGTAGTGAATAGACTAGTTGGCAAATCTGCTTGACCCATGTTGAAAATCTGTCCCAAACAACCAAATAGATGAGTCCCTAGTTTTAGTTTTCTTACTTTTTATAAACCATTTCTCAAGGCTGCCTAAGAATAGCATGTGCAAACCCTTTATTATCTTCAAAAATCACTTCCAAGCTGGGTCAAAAATGTATTTTGTTTGCTTAGAAAGCCATTTAAGCAGTGTAAGCAAAAGCGAAGCCAGAGTGGTGAGGTCTGAGACATCAAGAGGAGATACTTTCCCCTGTGCCCACAGAGTGGCAGGGCTGTAGGCAGCAGTGAGTCCCTCAGTGTGGGGGTTCCCAGGCAGTGGAGAGCAGCAGTGGGTCCCCAGACCAGAGGGATTAGTGCCCATGGCACAGTAATCCCCCCCAGGGAGGGGACAGGGGTTCAGGCACAGGCGCCAGAAGGGCCAGTGCTCTGCTGCTGCACGCAAGAGCAGCAAAATCCCACCCTGTCCATTGTTTACTCAGCTCTCGCCCTGTCTCTCTTCACACGCAAAACCAAGCTTGCAATTATCATAATAACAAAGCTGGAATTTAATTCCTTCTCTGGAAAATCTTGAATATCAGTTCTGGGTTTGGGTCTTATAGGATGAAGCTATTCTTTCTACAGGAAGGGGTGGAGATAATTTCTTGAAAATGAGCTAACAAAGCAAACATGAAATATTTCAAACTAAGAGAAAGAAAGTGCTTGAATCCAGATTCCATCAGATCTCCAAGGGGCATAAATCTAATTTTCCATGCAATTAGTTTTAAATCATGAGAAGTGACAGATGCTTTCATTTATTTGGCTGAATTGTGACAACATTCTCTTTTTTTCCCTTTTTTTTTCTCTGCCCTCCAAGTCTGATCCAAAATCGGCTAAAGCAAATGGAAAGACTTCCACTGTCTTCAAATGGGCTTTGGATCAGACCCTGATTAGCCTTGGGCAAACCAATAAACTCAAATACTGAAATTGTTGCATGTTGAGTCTCAAACCATACTTCATTTTCATTCTAAGTTTACTAGAAATGCTATGAATAGCCTACATCCCTTCATTTAGGAAAATTTAACTGAATTAGCTCATGTGACAAGTACCTCACAAGTTAAAACCTATGCTGGGAACACTATATCTATATCCTGTTAAGAAAGAATAGTAAAAGTGTACAATCTTTCCATAGACACAATGCACATTTCAGACATCACAAAAAGCATACCCAGAAATCTTCCCTCAGCAGACTCTAATGATATTCTGCTGTGTGTCTACCAATACCACAGCAGCTGAGATATGTATGATATATAAAAGAGTGTGTACACAAGGCTGCATATTAAATATTGCTATAAGAGACTATAACTTTTATTGATGTAAATAAACTACACTCGCTGAAGGATATTTTTTTTCTGATATAATTATATCTACATTAGAGTTCTTTTGGCATGACTACGTGCTTCAGGTGAATTTTTCACACATCGTAGCAAAGCTGGCAAGACTTTTAAGGGTTATTAAGTCGTAGGCTGGATAACATTTTAGTTGGCAAGGCGTAAGCTTCTTGACTTGCTCTGCACTAATGTGATACAGTAGAATTTACCTAATGAGCACACTGGAGAAGGCACTTGGTTCAGATGCTTAAATCAAAATCCTGAATCCATAACAGATCCAGTGCCAATCACAAGTCTTTATAAAGACTAAACAATGCAGAAAAGTTGCACAAACAAGTGCAGACAGCTGCCTTTTCACTCTGTTTATAATTAGAGCAGGCAGTACCCTACCTATCTCACTCCATTCCAGAAGTCAGGTAGCCACTTTATTATTGCCACATACTCTTCCAGCAATGTGGTTTATTAGCCTGGGCTTGATGCCATGATAACATAGCCACGTGACTTTCAAAGTAGACCTGGTGTGTGTCTGGCTAGCTCAGAACGGAGTCATGTAGGAATATGCTGCATTGCTATACTGGGTGGGACTTCTGGTCCAAAATTAGATGTCTACTATGTAGGCGTCTATGTCTGAGTTAGTTCTCAACGTTTTTTTTAGAAGCAGTGAAGAGAAACGATCACATCCGGGGTTCAGTTCCCCTCATGTGGAGGTGTGTGTCTAAAATAAGCCAAAGGAATTATATGTGCAGGTGTGTAAACTTAGGTGGGGGTTGGTCTCCAACCACCTTCGTAAATGGCTGCAGCTTGGGTTTGATAACACATGTGCTGGTTTAAGTGAAAGAGAGTTGCTACAGCCATATGGAGCCACAGTCGCAGTACAGAGTGGAGGTGTGTGTCTATGGATAATAAAGCCTAGTATTTTCAAGGACATTACTGCAAAAATCTGTTTTGCAGACAGATCAAATCATTATGTTATCCAGTATTCTCTATATACCTCCCCTGTTTCTGCTGTAAGAACAACCAGGAAGGTAATGCAATGCTGTCCCAGATAAGAGCACCTCCAAACAAACTTGAAAAGCAATGAGGGACATTAAGTGAGCTAAGTGGCCTTTAAAAAACACTGTCTGAAGCTGGAGAAGAAGACGGATTTTCAATTTAGAGAAGTGACCATGAGACCAGAGTTACTGATCTGTGTGGGAAAGCACCATCCATGAAGATGCTCATGAGGCAGGTGACTAGACAGCCAGTAAACGTGCAAATAGCTGTCTAAATTTAAGTTTTGGGGGTCTTCTTTTCTATAGTGCCTTAAGTCTTTATTTTGGTGCTGCTGCCCTTGTGTCTTTACAAGAGTATCTAGGTTAGTAGTGGTAGGGGCTGTTTTGCTTGCTGCTTTCACATGGTGAAACTATATGCTACAATCCTGTGTCAAGCTACAGACTCTCTAGCTATATGCAGGCAAACCAGTCCTTCTGCAGATGACAGAACAGTACAGTGCCAGTCTTGCATCTCAGTGGCACTAGATGAGCCCAGCCACCGTGCCCTGAGCACAGGTCTCTGCTTCTGGAGAGGATTCTTGTATCACCAGCTCAGCAACTGTCACCCTGAGGCTGCAAATACAGCTCCAAAAACCTCCAAAGGCCAGAAGGACAGATCCCCAGATTCACTGGCTTAAGCTCAATTTACACCCATTTACCTTATGTTTACGTGCTATAAAAGGATAGCTTAAACCAGCATACACTGACATGGTATTGTGCAAATGGTGTTCAGTTCCTCCTAAATGACAAAGGCAAACTGTGTTCAAATTCTGTTCTTAGTGATGAAGAGGTCCTGGATATTGAGGTCTCCTCCATTCTTGGAGCTCCAGTGAAATGGAGGAAGGCTGTGTCAGCAGCCAATATGTCTTACTTAGTCAGACCACTTGCAGGAAAATGGCAAGCCCAACCTGAGGTTAGAAAACATTTGCAGGCTTTCAGCAGCTATTTGGCATGAGATTTAAACCTTCCAAATGAATAAACTGATTGTGATGCGTCAGACATTTCTCACTGAGTTTGAAAGAAAAACATTCTAAAAACCTGTTCACACAGCATAGTTCCATATGTCCTATCTGATAATTAACACATCTCTTCTGTGAAACACCCTGTTAAGTAAATTCATTTGATCTACAGCAGTTTTTGTCAGACAAGTTAACCCAGTGCATCTTTAAGGACTAAATCTGCTGAGAGAGGGGTTTGTTTTATTGAGGGAATACTTTTGAAAGATCTCAGCTGCACAGAAATGAGCAAATGGGAAGCTTTAGAAGGAGCAGCAGCCACACAGCTTTCAGTGTGTATTTGATTTTTAGATAAATCTTCATGTTATAAAGGCACCTCCCATCTTCACATGGAAAACAGCTTTTGTGTGGAATCCTTCATGCTCACTGGTGTCCAGATAATCCTAATACCTGGCATATTTCAAAACTGAGGTTTTTTGAATCTGTCAGTGTTAAAGTCTGCTTAACAAATCTCTCTGATTACAAATACATAGAAGTCAAAGAAGGTTATTCAAATACGTTTGAATGAGGTGTGTTATTCAACAGTCTCTCCTGTCTTCTTTGGCTTCCTGGATAACCACCACCAGAGTATGTGCTCATAAAGTAATGGAATCCAAATCAGCAGCCTGCCTCAAGCTGTGATGTCTTTCATTCACCCGTGAAAAGACTTTTCAAAGCTCTCACAAGTTCAGCTGTTCAATGGAATTTGCAGATTATTCTCCTGATGAAGAGGGATAACATTATTTTAAATGCTACAGATTTTTCAGACTGGCAATACATAGCAAAAAGAACTCTAAGCACTAGATAGAGCACCTACACTTTCACCAGAGGCTACTTACCAGAAACAATTTTATCTTCTGTATAGGATACTTTTTTCCATTCATTGATTCTCCCTCCTAAGGTCACTTTATGTATGTCCCTGGACACACCCAACTCTTTCATATCAGACTCTTGCGGTTTTTGAACAGCTTTTCGTCAGTGTAGCAAGTAAATGTCATAAGGATCACTAAAAACAGGGATGCATAAGTCAAAGACTACAATTTCACGTAATTTAAGATGATGAAGCTCTCCATACTGCTCTTCTTCAGGCTCTCTGTAGCCTTCCAGTCCAGATCCATATGGGCAATTTCTTGCCTTCAGACATTTGTTCACCCTGCTTTGAAAGAACAGTTAGGATCATAGCCCTGGGGGCTGAACTAGCAGATCATTGACCCAGCTACATACAAACAAGCTAGTGTTTACTCTTTGTTTGGCAGCTTGGCAACAAATTTCCCCAAATCCTTCAGAAGAAGTTGCATTTATTTTGACAGCCATTGTTTAGCCAGGTATAGTGTGTCCTAGCAGATCAAACCAAAGTTTCCTCAGGTAAATGCATGTTGTAAGGTGAGACACAGGTCAGGGGATGATTAAAGGCTGTATGTCTGGCCCTGGGATGCCAAGGTGTGGGTGTCAGGCACCCACGTTGTTCTCAGGGCAGCTCAGCATCCAGGTGCCCTGCCCTCCCCAGAGGACCTGACTGCCTACGACATGGGCTTTTTCAGTGTGCATCAGCTGACTTGGCCAAGCAGGACTGTTTGATGGTATGGTAAGGCACTCTGGGGCTGGCAGTGGAAACCCACACTGAGCTGGTGCAGCCTTCTCTGCCTTCTGCTCAAATCCCTCACAGGAACACTCTGCTGACATCAAAATGCTTAAACTGCTGCTCAAAAGGCCCTAAAGGGTTCAAATCAGGGTAAGGTCAACATGAAGCATTATTGGCTAATTATTTTGTGACTTTAGCCTTACCTTTTTTTGTCCAGAATGCTGGGAACCATTTGCTCTCTTTGGTCAAAGGCCAGCTGGGCTCTGCTGTCACCAAGCTCTGGTGTCTTTGTCATAGTGTCTTTCCTGACCTCACTATATCCACATGAAAATGTAACAGTGTTGTTATGCTCGGATCTACTATTTCCAGAGCTTGATCTCAGTGGGCAATTAGTCACTGGAGAATGGGATAAATACTTGCCTGGAAAAGGTACTTCATGAGATGAGTCAGCAGATCAGCCTCTGCTCTTTCCCCTAACAGGCAAATCCTTACTCAAATGCTAGTCATCAGAACAATCAGAGTCTTCTATAAATTGGTAATCCAGGCAGAAGTTCTGTAATGGTGTGAAGTAAGAAGAAGGGATATTCCTAAATGTTTTACCATCCACTCATCCCTAGCGTGAGGAGCTAAGTTCCAGCTCTCCAATGGATGTATGCCAAAGTTCACATCATTTTATGCTCATCAGTTGTATTCATAAATTAAACTTATGGCACATTTGTTATTAGAATTTAAAAGAATGAACAAAGTAATGTTTTCCCTATGGAAATTTCTTGGCACAAGTTCTTGGGTTCTTTAAAACATGATTTTTGAAATATCTCTTTAAAAAACTGAAAGTCAATGCATATTTACTTGGCCTTAGCTATAGATAGATTTTCATCCTCCAGCTGAAAACAAAAGAGCTTCTCCCTTGAGTGAAAGGAAACTTATTTGTTGTGAATTCATGGCCAGGATGCTATTGAGCTCATGCTCACCATTGGCTGGTTTCATCTATACAGATTTTGTCCATGTTGCCCTGTTACAGGGTCCCTGTTGGCACCCCAGAAACCACTGTTGCCCTGCCAGCCCCCTTTACTTCTTGCAGCCTCAGCCTCATCCCAGAGGCAATCTATGTTTAGAGGCAGGGCTCTCCTCACCCCCACTGTCATTCAGTGAGACCCTCACAGGTACAGGGCCCACTCCCCTCCTGGACCCTGCTTTGCAAAGACACCCTGACACCCTTCTGCACCAGCCTGAGGATTTCTTGTTTTATGAGCCACTGCCCACATCAGGATGGAGATGAGAATGGGCTGTCTGTGCATTGGTGTGGCTCCACTAGCATGGGCTGGTCAGGCACACTCCTCTGTCCCCTCTTCACATCCAGGAGAGGCTGGTCCCATCAGCCTGGTGTTCTGAATGGGCAGAAGCACTGTCTACAGCCACCATGTGCAAACAGGCAGGCAGTGAACAAAAAGCATAAAAAGGTGTGGTCTTTCTTTGGATGCAAAATACTCCCCATGAGGTATGGATTTCAGGACATGGTGTCCTGACTTGCTGGTTCATTCCCTCCAGCTCACCCCCAGAGCATAAGTAAGAATGGTATGGAGAGGGGTCAGACAACTTTTGTTCACACTTGCATGCTCCAGCCTGATTGTCTAGCTTCTGGGTATCAACCATTTGTCACAAACACATACCAGAGCAGCCTGACCTGACACCATCACTCCTTGCCAGACAACACAGGACCTTTGCACTCTTTATTTTCCCTAAGGTCTCACCAAACACTCCTAGGTAGCAGTTCCCACTTTCTGCCTGCTGCATACTCCACCAGTCATCCAAGCCTGTCTGTCTCGGTTTAGACAGATTCCACCACCTAGGGAAAAGCAGGCTGTGAAGCTGCCTGTGCTGCAGAGGGACAGAGAACTGGTGAGAAGAACATCTTCCAGGGACTGGGGCAGGGTGCTGCAGATGGCTCCTGGATTGCACTGCTTGCACTTGGATAGTCATAGTGTAATCATCAGCCTTGCCAAGGCTGGAAGGTAATGAAGAAGCAAGAGTGATGCTGATGTTTCTGGAAAAGCCCTGCTGGGTCTTAAGTAGGCATGAGGCCCATCTCAGAGGAGTGAACCACAACCCAGCTGGCCTCCTGCTGCATGGTGGGGGGTTGGTCTCAGCTCCTCCTAAAACTCCCAGAACTAACATGCTAGGGCACACACCTGGTTCTCAGAGGGTGGGGAGGGTCTAAAAAGACCAAGAAATGTGCTCCAGAAGTGCTGTGACCTTTGTAGGCAGTTGATCTGGACCTATTTTTGGCTCTCTCTGGCCTCACTCTTCTCCCAGCTTATTCCACTTCTTAAAATTACAGTCAAAACACTCCCCAGATGCCTCTTACTAATACCTTCATCTGAACTGTCCCTTCCCAGAGCCTCTAAGGACCTCTAACCTGCTCAGGCTGCTGTGGTGGCAAGAGAGTGAGTCACACTTCTGTGCTTTTCTGGTTTCTAATAAATGTCTCTTTGGAGACATCCTACGAGATGCCTTTGGGAAGCTGAGAGGAAGAGCCTGGGCCCAGGGAGCACCCTGGGAGGTGTATCCCTTCCACCACTGCTTCTTCTATTTGCAACAAATGTAGTGTCCTGGAAATAATTTAAATGATTACTGATTTTGTTCTGCAATGTGTCTGAGATGCTCCCAGAGCTGCCTCAGACCACATACAAAGTGAATTTCTTTGCGTGCCCAGATCTTCGATGGTCTAGGAGCTTGAGCTAGTCAGGAGAGCAGGTCCAACAACACAGGCCGTAGGGAGGGCTTGGGGATACTATTTTCAGAAGAGGGTTTTTCTATTCAAGGATGCAATGCCTAATGCCATTTTTCCCAGGTCTGTTGGCTAAGCTGCAGCCCTAATTTGAAGGCTGGCCTGAACTAGTGCTGGACTAAATGCTGTTGGTGCAGTTGGTACATTGCAGTGTGGAAGAACAGTTTTTCTTGCAAATGCCTGTCCTCTGGGGAGGACCCTGTGAGGGTCCTGGAAGCTGAAGTCAGTTTCCCCTTTTCTGAGTATTTTTGTGAATCCTGGAGGACTGCAAGGTATCACTTTATAAGTGTCCTGACCCATAGCTCCCAGGATGGGTGACTTGGGAGAACACGTGTTTTATCCCAGGCAGCATTAACAGGTTTTGTCTCTGGGTTGTGAGGCTGTCACATTACTGACCTGCATCTCGTCTCCCAACTTGGTGAGGTGGGAAAGGATGAGTCTCAATTCCTCTCACACCAAAGTGTGTGCAGTCCCAGCAAGGGCTACCACCCCCACTCAGCGGTGACAAAAGAGTCCATGCTCATGCATTACTTAGCCCAGCATCCTAGCTCTGAAGTCTGGAGGGAAGAAAGGAGAGAAGCTTTCTCAGTGCATGTAGGCAACCAGACGAGCCAACTGTGTGTAGGTGGAGTCTGTCTACAGTGTCCTCTGTGGGCTGCTGGGCAGAGGCACAGACAGCCCTGGGGAAAGGGTGCAGAAGGCAGCTGGCCCAGAGCTCTCTTGTCTGGCCAACGTTTTTCCCTATCCCCTGCTATTGCTAGAAGGTGCTGGTGGATAACATTGTGACTCAGGCAGTGCTTATGTGGTCTGCTGCAATTCTCCTGGGGACCACAGGTGTTTTGATTTTGTGGTTTGGGTTTTTTTTCTTCCACCTCCTCTTCCCCGTCAATAATTCAAAGGTCAGAAGGAATAACCAGAAAGAAGGGCAGTAGGAGTACTTACAAAGTGAATAAGCTTCTGGCTGGGAATCTTGGCTGACATCTCTGTTTTGCACAAAATGCTCTGGCAGCTTTTACTGTCAGAGATGGTCAGAGCAACTCAAGCTCCAGTAGAAGAGCCACATCTGATCCCAAGCTAGCCCACGATGTAGGTGCAGACAGGAGGAACAATGACATGAGTGAAATTTACAGTAGCTACAGGTCCTCCTTGCAAATCTCCCAGCCTGTGACTGACTACTCAAATACAAAGCCAAGGCAGGGCTGAACTAAGTTCATTCACCAGATTGAGAGCCAGGTTCTGCAGAACATAATGGGAACTGGCAATCTCCATGGGTGTTTTAGTAGAAACATAGCCCAGTCCACATATTGAACACAGCATGCCCAATGAATGCTTTATTTGTATTTCAGCTGCACAGTTGAGGCTGAATTAAAATGGTACAAATCTCTCACTAATTAAAGGTGGTCTCAAGGCAGTGTCTGTTTTAACCTGCTTCATGAGGCATCAGCATCATTTTTGCCTACTTCTCCGTCAGTTTTCTGGCACCCTGATAACACATCTGTCACTTTTCTTGCCAATTTGAACAAGAACCAGTCATTTCCAGGTAGCATTAAGTAAACCTTTTGTACTTACAAATTAGCTTTTCAATTCCCCATTTACATTTTGGTGTGTCCTGTGGATGCATCTTGGGTAATTTGAAACAGGCCAAGATGAATGTCCAGAAGATCCAAGAGGACAGGACTGTAGTAATTATGGTGAAAAATAGTCTGGGCTTGTGAAAGGTTTTCTTTATGAACACAGAGAATAATAATTTAGTTTTAAAGAGACTGTAGGGGTAGAATTTATTTGGTCCAATAACTACATCTCTGGGGAAAAAGAAGACTAGTGTAGTCTCTGAACTGAGTACCTCTAAGTAGAAGAGGACAGCAACACTGCAAATAAGTAATTCAACAGGTTTTCTTCCCTTTCTAGCATTTCTTCTTTTTCAGTTCTCTGGGGAAAAAAAGAGCATGAGATGGAAAAGAGTAGAGATGAAAATATTAAACCAAGTCTTTTCTAAAATTTAATCTGGAGTGATCAAAAGCTCAGAAATTTGTCACTACATCTTTCCCCAAATTACCATAAATTGCTAAGATTTTTGGATAGCTCTTTTGGACAAAATGTTAATTTTTCAAGAATAGGGTCTCAAGAAAGGACCAACTCAAGTTTTGACAATAGAGCACAGACATGTCATTGAAACAATTCCTTTCTCTGTTAACCAGAACCACATACTGCAATTGAATTCAACTGGATGAGAAATGATGTAGGATCTGAAAGGATTAATTTATGAGAGAAGATTTAGATAGGAGGGGTTCAATGTATTTTTAAAAGGTGGACCATGTCTAGTAATTCATAACTTTATGTAGAGAAGATATGTATATAAAAAAAGGGGGGAAAAGATGCAGGAAAATCTCTCTACAGTCAGATCCACAATTCCTTGTGGAATTATCTCTCACAGTAGCTGGTGAAAAAACAGTCATTTTTATTAGATCTGTCCAAATACCAGGCCCCAGGGCAAATCTACGTTTTCATAACATTGATCATTTATTTCTTTCATGAATTTCCTCTCATAAAGAACTCATTTTGTTTTCAAAATTAAGCAAGGGAACTAGCACTGCAAATCTGAGACAGACAGATTAGAAATAAGTGAAAACAAAGGCAGGAGGTGCTATCAGGACCTTTCCTAAACTGCTGGAGTGGCAGCCTGACTGGTAAGGTTACCTGTCCTGACACCTCTGCAGGAATTACTGTGCTGCATTACACAAGAGTAGAAATTACTCTGATCACCTGGTTCCTTCTCACTCATCCACTGCATAGAGGTTAGACAGCAGTGAACCACCAGATCTTATCAAAGAGTGAAAAGAAACGAGTAGATCTGTGAACAGCAGAGCCAATGCAGCCTGGTCTGCGAGGAATTGTGTCTTGTGGTTGGGTTCTCTGATGTCTAATAAGGTGTGAGCTTTGCTTGAAGCCTTACACACAAGTAGAGTGTTCATTCACCACTGCTGTCTCCCATATGAATTCTCTGATGCTTCACAAAGGGTGAACTCATGCCACATTGATTTCTTGGAACTGACACAAATAGGCTTTCTTTTCTTTAATCTCTCCTTCCCACCCTTTGAGACCTCTCTACAGCTAACAAATTTGGTTTAGATTGGTTGTGTGTATGCCCCAATCATTCCTTTGCACCCTGTATTCTCCACTCCCTGGAGACTTTTGTGGGACCAGAGCAGAGAGCTGAGCTGTCCAGAAAAAAAGAATTAAAAAAGCTAGTGAGTCATACCAACTGAGTGAGCCAGATCAACTATGACATGATCTGGCTCCCCAAACCAGGTCTCCCCCAAGTGCTCTTGCCAAGAGAAGTCAGGGGGTAGCCCAGGACATAAGTGGTGGTCTGGGGCAGGCTGGCAGACCTCAGCAGTTTCCTCCAGCAGCTGCCTTCTGGCAGCTGGTGATGAGTCTGTGCTATAAAAAACCCATGCCTGAAGAGTTAAACAGTAGTCCCTGAACAAACTTCACTGGCTGAATCTAGACAATGTGTGTTCACATGCACTCGTGCAAGCCTGTGTCTACCTGTCAGGTACAAGGACTGTGCTGGGGCAGGGATTGTCTCCCTGATAGAAAGCATGTCCTTGTCAGAGCTGGAATATAACAAGCACAGAGGACCCTTCCTTATGAACACAAGGCATTGCTTTCTTCTCGGATAAAGGCACTTTTACGCAAATGGAAATCTAGATGGCAAGAGTTGCAAAAAGGAGAGTAAGTGTTGAAAGGGAGCTGTTGGGGTTTTTACCAGCTGCTGCTCCCACTTCCCACTCAGTTCCATACACTTCGACCTCAGGGCAGGCTGTAAAGCCTGGCACTTGCAGCAAACTAGTGGGAACTGGGAGAGTTTCAGGCCATAATCGCACCTAAACTACCGACTCACTCTGCAGTTGCCTAAGTTGTCAAACTACTCTGTGCTCAAGATCTGGGCAAGACATGAAGCTGAAAAAGAAACAGATGATGAATTCTGCCTGTCTGAGTCAGCGTAGCAGAAGTAGGTAGCTGGTGGCAAAGATTTCTTTTTGTGGATTAAAGTTGACTCCATATGATGCTCTGGTCAGAAACGATACGTCCACCACAGAGAAAGTATAAACACAGTAAAATTCTGGCAAGCTAAGGAAATCCATGGTAAACCATCTATTTAGATAAGTATCATTCTCATACATAGCAGCTGTTTCAGTTCAGATGGCTTCTGGTAAACCCAAATGCTGTTTTATAACAGATCCCATTGCTTTCAAATGTCTTATTTTCACTGCTGCTGCCTATAGGCATCTCATCAGGCATCATTTTAATCGATTCTATGATGCTGCCCTGGTAGGGTGAGTGCATTCATATTAAATACTTTGTGTATTCATGCCCAGTTTTAAAGCTCCTCCACTGTTCTTTCTTTGTTGTAGTAGATGTGCAAGCATGCCCTGACTGATTTAGCTTTGTCTGCCTGTCTAGTCAGTGAGGACTGGAAAATTTATATTCATGCAGAAACACTGAGTTAATAATGATGAGGTGCTGAAAAAGTTTTGGCCCACTTCCAAGTCTGTGTTTCTGAAAATGAGACCCAATGCAAAAACTACAGACTCAGAAAAATATGAAATTCAGATTCACTTTTTAACCTTACAAGGGGTTTTGCCTTCATTTCAAAGGAAATTCTGTTCAGTTACCCAGATGAAACATCAACAATTTGAGGATGTAATCCTGTAATTCTTTGTCGGGCAAGCCTCCCATTGACTCAGGGGTTTCAAAGGCATCATTGCCTGTGTATGAATGGCAGGATATGGTGCAAATTATGATGAGGAGGAGCTCTACTCTGTACTTTCACATTATTTTTTGTAATTCATTTTATGGGAACATGATGGGAAAAAGATCCTGGCCTTAATTCATACAACTGGAGCTCTGCCATCCACTTCCACGCAGCCGAGCTGCTGCCCGTTCTGCCTTTTACTGGACAAGTAAGTTGTGGTACCTGTGAGAACAGCATCTCTGCAGTGAGCCTTGAAACAGAGAGCAGGTGATTGATTTTGAGCAAATACACAGATTGTTTTATTAGGAGAAGGTGAATCAAGGGTGTGTGGCATAATGGCACTGTGACAAGAAAATTTCCTCTGCAGAAAACATCTCACAGTGCAGTGACTGTAGCTTTTGACAGAGACAGCTTATGGCACACGTACCAACTTCCTTAGCCTCCTAACCTCCCTTCTTAATACAAACTGTCTTGATAGAAGGTGAAAGATAAGATGAATTAATAGAATAGGTTTTCTCCACACCTAAATCATGTACAAAGTATGATCTATGGTGCAGTTGGTGTCATAAAACAGAGATGTGGTATCATTGCCTTGACATTATCTCCCTTGCTACCCTTGAACTCCAGAGACTTAATGGCCTTCAAATAAATGATATTTAAACAAACTACTTTTCAAATGATCTTGTGGAACCTATTTAATCATTACCAGGAATAAGTGGTCATTGCTAAGAACTGGATTTTCCTGGCTGCACAAGCAATAGTCAGTGTGCTCAATCCCTAGGGATCAAAAGTTGCTTGAACTACTTTCTTGAGCACAACTGCATCATTTAACCAATTTGAAAAATGATGCTGCAGATTTAGCAGCCTCCAATCAGAGTTTTATTATCAGGAGCATTCTGCAAACTACTGAACTTAAAATATGAGCTCTTACCAGTTAAATGTACATCTTCTTATGTCTTTATTTCTCTCTGTGTATAATATAGCCTTAAATTTCATCATTTGTACATAGGGGCCAACGAGAACATAACTTAATCGAGGATTGGGACTGAATTCAATGATGGCTAATCACCACACTTCATATGCTGGAAATAAGATTCCCCATTCTTTATCCAAATATGCAATTAGTCATAGTGGTTGCTGTAAAAACAGAGTGAATCTGAGAAGAAGCATCTGCTTAGACAGAAAAAAACATGTCCCAAGGAACTGGAAGTACTTTCTTTCTCATGTAATTTCATTAGAGTAGCAACACCGAAGTTCTCTGAGCATGAAGTTTCTCCGTTTAACCTTATCCATGGAGTGCAGCAGTGGGTGCATATACCTGCTATATATCAACCCTTTGACTAGGATAACAATAGTTCCCATCTATTCTCATTTTCCTACTCTGTGCTTCAGCCTATTTCAGCTTTATGTCTCACACTATGATTCATCTGAACAGGTAGCTATGGATCTCAAACACTGGTATTTATGTGTGAGATTTAGCAAACTGGGAAGTTAGATGGATCATTGCAGGCAAAAAAAAAGATGTTATCTAATAAAATCCAGTGCTCCATATGCTGTCCTGCAGGTGTCCCTTTATATTTTTGAGCTGAGTACTTAAGCACTGTACTTTTTGCATAAGTATTGTCAGATTTTCTTTACTCTTTCTATCATCATGTCCAAAACTCCACAAAAGTATTTCCTGTCAGCGAAGTGCTCCTCATGCTGCTCAGAGGAGAGGTTTTTCTCAGCAAAACCATACTCATGAAGTATGAACTTCTCCCCCATCCTGAAACATTTTCCAAAAAGCTGAGAGAAAAGATCTTCATAAAATCATGAACAGTTTGGGTTGGAAAGGATCTTTAGAGGTAATCCAGTCAAACCTCTCAGCAGTGAGTAGGGACATCTTCAACTAGACAAGGTTACTCATAGCCCTGTCCAACCTGAACTTGAATGTTCCCATGGATGGAGCATCCACTACCTCTTTGGGCAACCCATTCCCATGTTTTACCACCCTCATTGTAAAAACTTCTTCCTAATACCTGGTCTAAATCTACTCTCTTTTAGTTTAACCATTATCCCTTGTCCTATCGCTACAGGACCTGCTAAAAAGCCTGTTCCCATCTTTCTTGTAAGCCCCCTTCAGGTACTGGAAGGTTGCTATAAGGTTTCCACAGAGTCTTCTCTTCTCCAGGCTGAACAACCCCAGTTCTCTCAGCCCATCTTTATAGGAGAGGTGTTCCAGCCCTCTGCCCATCTTTGTGTCCCTGCTCTGGACACACTCCAGCAGGTTCACATCCTTCTTATGCTGGGGGTCCCAGAGCTGGATGCAGCACTCCAGGTAGAGTCTCACCAGAGCAGAGCAGAGGGGCAGAATCACCTGCCACAACCTGCAGTCCACACTGCTTTCGATGCAGCCACGGACTCAGCTCTCCGGGCTGAGACAACACACTGCCAGGTAAATCCAATGCCACAGACAATTTCAGACGAGCGTTCAAGGGACCAAGGCAAGATCTTCAAGCTTTTTCCCCACGGCAAACGACCCCTCTGCCGGGGACCGCGCCGTCCTGCTGCCGTTCCCAGGCAGGGCGCTAGCTGGGGCTGATGGCAAAGGGACGAGCCCGACCCGGCGCTGGCCCCGAGCTGCCTGTCCCGGGCTGTCCTGCCCTCCCCGCCCCGCAGCGAGGGGTGGACAGTGCTCCACCACTGCTCCTCCACCCGCCGATCCCGCAAGGGCTTTCCCCTGGGGAGCTCCAAGGCGCCGTGCGCCTCCCACTGAAAAGTCGGCACAGGAGGTATCTACCGCTGCCGTCCCGTCCCGGCAGGTAGGGAAAAGGAAAATACCCCTAAATTAAGCAGCTTTCGCAAGGGCAGGAAATAAGACTATTACAGGTTTCCAGAACAGGATCTAGACAGACCATCTGCCAATCCTTTGCTTGAGAAACAAATAGTTTGTCATCTTAAAAACGTCCTAAATTCTGTGTGAGGTTTTAAGGACGTAAGTGATACCGGTGACTTCACCGGAACGGCTCACGCTGTGGCATCTTCTGAAATGTGCTGCCCTGACTTGGTTTTCTGAGTGTTTTGGTTATTTCACATCCACGGAGATGGCTTTGCCAGCCCTGAAGAGGAAACCTAAAATAGAATAAACTACAGTATCTAAGGTTCTGGGCAAAGTTTCAGTTTTAATCCTAAATAGCCCTAAATCCATTCATAGTAAGATGTGAATCATTGTGTTTATAGTCAGAGCTACAGAGATAAAACTCAGCACAGTCTGTAAAAACAATTTGGTATTAAAATGTGGAACTGCAGTTCCTCTTCAAGCCCTAAAACCTGATACCAGATACTAAAAAGCTATCACCCTCTTAACACAAGTGCCAACTGTCTGTTCAGACAGGAAAACCTGCGACAAGGCTGGTGTCCCTTTTCCAGTCTCTGTAAAAGGACAAACCGAATAAAAACAAAAAAACCCCACAACCTTTCACAGTCAAAAGCATTCAAGCTACAGACAGATTTTCTTTCCTATTAGAGGTTTGGGGATTTTTCCAGGTTTGTTTGTTCTGTCCCCTCTTCATAACCCATGTTCTTCTGGTACAACTGATAAACAATGTCTTTTATTGCTGTAGGCAGACAGTCCTGCCTAATACAATAGCAGGCAAGGCTTGGCGGGACCGCAGAGTGCAGGTGTTTGGAGTATTGTGGTCATCCAAACCAGATGCTGAGGAGATGGAGCACCTGTTTCCCTTCTTTTCTGCACTGGAGAATACAGCACTATGCAGGCTACAGAAACAGACTGACATTAATAGCACTGCTGCTGCAGTTTTCCCTTGACAGGGTAACAGAGATGTACCATCTACAGCTTTTGCAATCACTCCTCTGAGTCTCCGCCACATGTGCTGCATTTTTTTTTCAGACCAACAGAAGGCGGTCAGAAATGGATCTGTAACTTAATTTCTTTCCAGATTATTTTACTTGTGATTAACCATGACTTGGCATGAGAAAAAAACCCCCAAGTTGTTTTTTATAGCCCTCACAGCAGTGAAGTTAAACCAAAACATTAATGTACATCTTATATTAATTTTTAAAGGTTCTACAAATATCTCTGTTGGATGCAGAAATGCATTTACAATGTCATGCCCAGGACAGTAGACTCATGGCTACTGCCTCTGCAGGTGATGCAAAGCCTTTACTGATGTTCAAGAAGTTGGGATTCTATCTATACTGGAATACTGAAATAAGCTCTCTTTTCTCCATCTGACAGTCTCCATGGCTGCATGGCTGGGATGCAGGAGATCAGTTGGGAACTCTGGGCTCCAGCATGATGGCATGAGGCATCCCTGGCCTCAGTCCACCTTCATCCACCCCTTCCCACCTTCCACTCCCCCCAAGCAGCACTGTTCAGAGGGGGAAGAAGAACAGGCATTCAGCTACAGCTTTTGTGGGTCCAGGTGGGTGACACGTCATACAGAAAGGACTGATTTTTCACAGGCTGGAGCACTGTGTCTGACACAGCAGTTGTAACCCCCATTTGTGCTGTGCTGTGGAATGTAGTCAATCTTTAAATGAAGAAAGGGAACATAATGAAGAACGGAGAACATAAAAACACCAACTGCTGTATAGGTTGTTGTTTTTTTTCTAATTTAGGGAAATCTGGATGAGTAGCAACATTTTCTGGTTACTGGCAACAGAAATATTTGTGCTAAGAAAACGTAAGTATTTAAAAAAAACTTGTAGAAGAGTAACAGTTGAGAAACTTTACAGAATTTCATTTTAGGCCACATCACTTTAAAAATGGAACTCTAGGTCCTACCTCGAACAAATACATCTACCTGAAAAAGAAAGAAACCAAATCAAACACTCTCACTTTAGTTTTACCATCACGTAAATCATGGTAAGGTCCAGCTTCCACAATGAAAAGAGGATCAAGATGCTATTGCACTGTCACAGTGAAATGAATACACCTTGCTTTCACTGTGATTGTAGCTCAGGATGGCTCATAGCCATTGGCTAGCTCCAGGCAGAAGATGCAATTATTTTTATGTAGAAAAGATGATTGTGCAAATACTACTTTCCTTGTATTTTCCCTCTCAAACAGTGCACATGTTCACTTCTGAGGGAAATAAATACACAAGCAAGGCTCCTGCTGGAAACAAGGACTGCTCCACATCTTCAGCAATTCAAGCAGCTCTTCCAACGTTTTGATTTCACAAGGATTTGATTGTGAGTGTGTGAGGCACAGAAGCAACATCTCAATTACATCTTTCCATGTATACCCACCACAGAGCAGGGCTGAAACTGTTCCTGGCTTCCTCAGTCCTTAGCCAAAGCCACCTATAAGGCCCAAATCAGTTGGGGTAGATTGGGGCTTTTTTTCCTTGACTCTTTGCAATTAATTGTGCAGACAGACTTTAAATGAGAGCTTATCATTGCTAACTCTTGTCATCCATGAAACTCTTCTTCTCATTTCTCCAAGGACAAGGTACATTTTTTTGGTTTGGCCATTTAGGTCCTTTATTTTTATGGCTTCTGGTGTATCCTTTGGTTTAGTTCCCAACAGTGCCTGTACTGCAGCACAGATAAGCCCTGCCTGAGGTAAGAGCAACCGTATTCAATCCCCTCTCCTTTTCCTGTTCTGCCTCCCTGCCCTAAACAGACAGCATTAATGAGCCAGAAACCGTTTTGAATCAGGAAAAAGGGAATGTTGGCAACAAGAGCCATATTTCTGTAAGGAATCAAAAATGAAATCAAGGGGAGGAAAACTGTTACAAAGAAGCCGTTTAAGCTGGAATCACAAGAGAGAGGGGAATTACCCACAATGGGAGACAGGCAAAAGAAGGGCAAGCTGGGAGACAGATAGGCTGGGCAGACTTCAAGGTCTACAAAAGATTGGTTGTCTCTTTTGGGGTTTACACTCTTTGTCTAATTATACTAACAGAGGTAGAATAGAACTGGGAGAGATTAAAATCCATGATAAACAAGGCATCTTTTATTTGATATTATTGGAACTGGTTTCACTTATCTTCAGAAATCTTTCTTTTTGTGCTCCTTAATTTGTCCTTGAAGTCCTGTATCTAATCATTAGTTGAGCAACCAATAATCCTTCTCCAGCCCCTCCACCCCTTTTTATGGCCAAGTTTAATCTTTCAACTCAGTGAAAAACATGTTTCCCCTATCATAACTAGTTTAACAAAAATTCCCTTTCAAGTTTAGATTGCGCAGATACAATGGCTTTCCTGCAGCTTCATGCTGGAGAGAGGAATTTACATTAGAAAAAAAAAGGAGATTTATGATAGCATTGTATTTCCATTTGAATATGGAGAGTTAATAACATGCATATGTTTTTTTATTATTATTATTTTAAGGTTTAAGCTATGCCATAAGCAAAAGGAAACCTGGAAACTGTGGGACTGGCAGGGCTCAATGAATAACCTAATCTGGATTTCATTCACAAACAGCAGCTCATACACAGGGAAAGGGCTGGTGTGTTTCGCCAAATCGGAACTGGAGTAAGTGCCAGGATTTCCTGATTTGTTTACATTTCTCAAAAAAACTTTTTTCCCCTGGATGAGGCTAGAATTAGACTTCCTTTTCCACTTTTGGCCCTTTCCAAACTATTCTTGCTTGACATATTCTCTCCTTTTCCCTGTATTCTCCTTTGTTCCAGTCTCAGCTGGCTCTTTTGTCTTGGAAAACAGAAAAGGCAATGAAAGATGTCAGTCTATGATAATAATGATAATGTAGCCAGGTTTGCATGACAGCAAAACAATGCCGCAGGCTTTTCCAACACCCCTGGATCCACCACTCTTCTTACAATGCTTTGAGTGGGATCTCTCCGGGGCTGCAGACTGGAACAATGGTGTCATAAGGTAAAGGAGATAAAAAAATCAAATCGAGACAGGCTAGCTCAAACTCTCCTGATGAGTTAATCAGGAATTGGAGGGGGCCGGTTACACTTAACTAAATCACGTTTGCATTAGGTGACTGGCTTCTCCGAGCCTTTGAAAATGGTCATTTTTCCAGCCAGTCCTTTTTCACTTTCACTGACTTTACTGTACTTCGCCCATTGTCTGCAACCTCAGTGCAATCACTGCAGCAACTTGTTTGGGAGACCTTCTCCGTGCCTTTGTTTAGAGCCCTTTGATCATCCCACAGAAAGAAAAACACTGTAGCTTGGACCTAAGCCATTGTTTTCTTAACATGACAAGACTGCCAGCCTGCAATCAGTGTTGGATGAGCATGCGTGAAAAAAGACTTCAAAAATTATGGGAAGACTAGCAGTAATATGGAGAGCTTGGGCATCTAGCTGAGCAGAGCTGAGGGTTTAAAGCCCCTGATGCAGCCACTGCCACTGCAGAACAGCAGCCTGTGCTGTTGTTATTCCTTAGCAGCACGTTACAGCAACACAGAATTATTCTTGCTGGGATGTCGGGTCCTTGTTGCCCTTACATCTTGCCATCAGACATCGCCCTGTGAATGGTTCACGCTTCAAGAGGATGAGGTGGCAAGGAGGGGCTGTGCCAGCCACAGACACCCAGGACAGAGGCACAGCAAGAGTCAGGGGTGCAAGACTGAATTTCTGCATTTCAAACGAGTGTTGTCGGCCAGATTTTTAGCTGACATCTCTCCCATTGACATCAATGGCCCAATGCTGCTTTACACCCGCTGATGAATACGCGTCTGGGAGAAAAGGGTTTGTAGGGCAATGGTGCAGAAGAATTAGATAGGAAAAGGAAGCGAGGGGGAGAAAGACGAAGATAAAAGGGGAAGGGAAGGAGAGAGGCGTAATCATGGGACTCAGGAAACACAAACTGCAGTGTATGGCTGTGGGAAAATGATTAGAAGAGATTGCATCATACTGGACACCAATTTTGCAATTTCTGCAGCACCTTTTGAAGATCCCACACTGAGATACTGAGCAGAATGCGTGTGGCTGTGAGTCTGGAACAAGTCCAAGCAAAAGCCAAATGCAATCTGTCATCTGTGTTTGCTGGTGCTGTGTACTAATGTTTCCTGTGCAGTCATTGCAATATATGTCTACTTGGCTGTTCTGAATTCTGTTCTTCACCTTGAAGTATTTGCATCATATTTAGTTACTTACAGTGTGTATGTGCCTATTTTCAGCACATTGCTTAGTTTGGGGGCCAGAAATCACTGTTCCACTCATACTTATCAGACAGAGGGATGAAAGAGACAGCAAGAGAGGGAAAGCTTTATGAAGGGGAAGGAACAGACTTGGAAAATGGGAGTAAGATCACAGAATCATAGAATCACAGAATTTTAGGGGTTGGAATTGACCTTACAGGTCATCCAGTCCCAACCCCCTGCCATGGGCAGGGGCACTTCCCCACCAGACCAGGTTGCTCAAGGCTTCATCCAACCTGGCTTTGAACATTGCCAGGGGTGGAACAGCCACTGCTTACCCTGTACCAGTGTCTCACCACTCTCACAGGAAAAAACTTTTTTCTAACATCTAAACTAAACTTCCCCTCCTTCAATTTGAACCCATTGCCTCTTGTCCTATCATAGCAGTTCCTAACAAAACATCCCTCTCCAGCTCCCTTGTAGGCCCTTCAGATATTGAAAATTTGCTATGAGGTCTCCACAGAGTCTTCTCTTCTCCAGGCTGAACAGCCCCAACCTCCTCAGCCTGTCTTCATAGGGGAGATGCTCCAGTCCTCTTAGCAACCGTAGCCTCCTCTGGACTTGCTCCAACTGTTCCATGTCCTTCTTACATTGAGGGCACCAACCTGCACACAGTATTCCAAGTGGGGTCTCACAAGGGCAGATGGTATAGGGGGTGGTAGAAAGCACCTTTGCCCATGAAATTATTAGCCAGCTTCTTTCAGTTTAGGAGACATCTGCAGAGAAGCAAGAGGTCAAAAAGCTGTTTTGCTTACACAATTGATATAGCTGTTCTCAGTAGTGCTACTCATGTTAGGAAGGTGAGCAGGAAATGGATTGATGTCAGCAGGCAGCCTGTGCTAGAAACTCACACCCACCCTTTCTGCTTCACCAGTTGTCTGAGCCCACAGTTTCACTATTAGGTTTTGGTGGTGCATTTTTAGATTTCCAGTTACAGCTTGCATGACAACCGCCAGCAGTCTGCACCTGACCAGTTATTGCCATTTCACTTGAGAAGAACCATAAAGGAAGAATTCTTCCAGAAGAAAGACTAGAGGAAGGGACAAGTGCATTTCTAGAGCTTTCCAGTAATTATGATTTGTGGCTTGTGTCAGCCAGTGTTCCCTTCTCAGTAACAAGTGTCAGTAAGAAGAAAGTCTTACTTCAAGAAAACCCTTCTGCTTTTTCTTTTTTTTTTTTTTTTGCATTGCTGATAGCTAATACAGATGAAACCACAAACCTGAAGAGTTCAGACTTCACCAAATGTCAGTCATGCATCATTTGGAGTAACTGAGTGCTTGATGGTAATTGGCACTTAATTTGGATGTTCCTTTTTCATTTTCTCACAACCCGAAAAAAATTTTCATTTTCACTTTTTGTACTACTCCTCATGTGGTAAAGACCTCCTGATTGCTTGAGCATAAAGGCAATATTTTGTAATATGGTAGCTCATAAGGGAGGTCATCCTAAGAAGTCTGAATAGTTGACCTAACACACCCCTTTGGCCCACGCTAACTTCTGGTGACACTTTATATGGCAAGTTACATTTGAGTTTCTTACTTTCATTAGAAAAGTTGTTTTCCATGCTTGCATGTTGTATCTCCAAGAACAGAGAAGCTGAAAACTACATATACATTCCTTTTTTCTCTCTGGTCAAGGCTGTAAGCTGATGATCTCCATACCATTCTGCTGTGGCTCTGTCACTCCTGACCTGACCTTCAGGACACACTTCAGGATACACTACACTCACTATTGTCAGCCCTTCCAGCAGAGTCACAAATCAGCACCACAGGGCTTTACCTGCCTCAGGCAAGGCTCATCCTCTGGCAGTGGGATATGTCTGGAAGCTCATGAATTCCAGCTGGTGGAGAAATGTCGGTAGCCAAATGGTGTAGGATGCTTCCAGTGATCTCTTTCTTCTGTGGGAATGGGCTGTTGGCAAAGAGCAAGATGAAGTTTATAGTCAGCAGGATATGACTGCTAAACTTGAGAGGTTATTTGCTATCAGCTAACCATGCTGCAGTGCAGCCTGCAGGTTCATGGGACAGCAAAACAATAGGTGAGCAGAGATGGACATTCCTGGGCAGGATAGGAGGGAAGGTGATACTGAGGATAAGCTTGAAATTTTTGGTAGAGGTAACCAAGAACTCTGACTCTGAGTCCAAAAAACCCCTTTCATACTGGAATTAAAACCATACTTGAAAGATCAAGTTAAATTTTACTGTGCTCAGAGTGTGGTATAGAGAATCCCCTTTCTGATACAGCTGTAAGGAACAACATAATCTTTTCATTTTTACGTCTACAAAACCTTCTTTTTTTTTTTTTTTAAAGGAAGAATGCAGTATTTTCAAAAGCATTTGTAACAATTCCTGAGCAGGGCCCAAGGCATAGTTCTGCTGGTTCTCCTGATGGAATTCATTTTATATTTTTTGTTGTGATCATGCAGAGTTCGTGTAAAATGACAGAATGACAGTCTTTTCCTCAGCAAGATTCCCTTCCCCTCTCCAGGCCCTTAGGTTTTATTTTGTCCCTTTGTGATTACAGTGGGACACAACTGACAGAGGTGAGATAGATGGAATTTTTCTTAAACTCTGCTTTTTCATTATCCCCTTTTTTAAAATAGAAAGACCATGATGGGACCAGCCAAATCCATCAAGCTCAGTAGCCTTTCTTGGACACGAGCTAGCTGAGGCTGACTAAGCACAGAGAATGACCCTTCCTTGGGTAAGGCCACATGACTGCCAACAATCTAGAGTTCAGAGAATTTTTCAGCCAGAGGTTGCATCTGGGCTATTGTTTTTGATGTTCATCAATGAACCTATTCTTTGCAAAATTCTTTATTGCCATTTTGCATCCATTTATATCTCTTGGCTCCCATAACATCCTGTGACAGTAAGTTAATTATGCTTTGAGTAAAAATATTACTAGCTTCCTTTTATTTTAAATGGCATACCTCAAAATTTGAAATAGTGTACCCCTTGCACAGTAAGAAATAGTGAATAAATGGTGCCTATCACCTCTATTGGGCCTGCTCACCTTCCTTTTGTCAGTCAATATAACAGATTTGCTGTATTAATCACCTCTTTTACCAGATGAGTTATAATTCTTTTGCTGATTCCATACCTCTCATCATCTTTGTCAACATTTTGTCTACGTGTTTTTCACTCTACTATATCTTCTAGAGATGGAGTGAGCAGAACTGCAGGGCCCTGCAACAGCTATGGAGAGTCTTGGAGCATCTAATGTCAAACTTTATACTCACACTGTAAGTTTCCCAAATGCCAAGCTAAGATCCATATGTTGGAATGGACTAGAGGAAATTTTAAAATCTGAAGTTTCTGTTTATGTTTCTACAGCATATCACTTTCAGGACCATCTCTGGGTTTTGCTTTTGTTTAGTTGTTTTTATTAGGCAGAGTGATTCATGATTTTGGGGTTAGCAATACTTCGTGTATGTGCTTTCCGGTCCTGTCTTTGGTTTCTGCCTCCTCTCTCTTTCTCACACTTATAGCAACATGATATCCAAGTGAAATCAATCATAAACATAATATATCCCAATTTCGGGTGTTATACTGCTTTAGTCTCTAAGGAAAGCTCTCTCTCGTTACAATTTTATAGCATGCTTGGGTTTTTGATCTGAGCAGACACAACCCATTCAAAGATAAAAACATCAATTAATTAAGCAGTTGTTGAGATCAGAAATCTGACACCCATATGGTGTCAAATTAGTGCCTGAAAGCAGTTAACTGCCAAGAGAAGCACATGCATCTGTTGCAAGAGATTAAAATGAAGTATCTATTAATTACTGAGAGTTTCTTGATTGACTTCAAAATTATATCACTGAATTGATTCTCTTTGTGTTATTCATCTTTAATGTCATCACTTGTAAATAAAGAGTTGCTTCAAAACTATCAAGTTCCAAGTGAATGCTAAGTACCCTCTAAAAAGCAAGCAAAGGAAACTCAGCTGTGAAGGGATGCCACAAAGCATGTGCTATGTTTTTGTTCCATTGCTAGGAACTACATAAAACCAGATGTATGCAGGAGAGAAATGTTGCCTGGTATAACAATGAGTAATAAAGAGTATCTCACAATCATAGGATGCATGACACAATAATCAATTGTATATTACATGCTTAAAAAACACAATTCAATCTGTCAATTTCTTTCCAGTGGAAGTTCATTGGCAGAATTGTGATACAACAAAAATTCCACTTCAGGTCTTTCATACTATTTTCCTGTTTTCATGTACTTGTGAATAAGAAAAAGTGCAGATGTTAGAAGAACACACACTGTGTCTCTGTGTATCCAAGGAAATAATTGTTTGAAAATATGCAGTTATCCGGTTATCACCAGCTTATTTTTAACATCTTAGAGTCAAAGCTACATCTGCTTGGATAGCACTGAATCCCAAGTCAGACGTGTCTGTTTTGGTCAGGCCTCTTGATGCAGAAGGAAATACTCGTGCCAACTCAAATGGTGACATTCTTTCTTCTGAAGCAATGCCTTGATATTAATTTTATGAGGATATATATTCTGTTTCTTTAAACACGTAGCAGGAAACCAGGCAGGATGGGG